>NW_005843146.1:255602-282624 GCF_000455745.1 Alligator sinensis | reverse complement strand
ATCTGGCAGTGATCAAGGACCGGGGGGAGATGGTAAGGAACACACTGAACTTCTCCTGGCAACAGTTTGTCCCTCCTAATTTGAACTGGGTAAAAATCCTCTTTTTCCCCAATGACGTTTTGCATGTAGCATCTTCATTCAGAATGTTGCTGTGCTTGACAGGACATTTATAGTAATTTTTCTGTCATTACACGTGTCAAAACCCACAATTTTTTAACATTTGGACCTTCTGTTTTCCTTCTTTCTCCTCTCTTTGACTCTAATTGAACAAACAACCCCCAGGAAAATGTTCTTTCCCATTTTTTCCCCATTTTTGTCATTTATGTTTCTGTGCTTAGGAACTTTCCAAAACTAAAACTTTGGTCATGCTCCAGAGCTGCCAAATGGGGGAAAAAAAATTGTATTTTCCAGCAGGAAAATCTGTAGGTCAATAACTTTCACTTTAAGGCCTCCAGGTCCTTATGACCACATGCCCCATGCATCCCACTCAGGACTCAGATGGCAGCTCCTTCCTTGGTGCAAGCCCTCATTACATCCTCATTAGACTCCCAAACAAATCGTTTCTGCTTCTTTCAGGCAACTCTTCCCACTCACAATGTGCTCCCTGTAAACACCTACAAAGCCACCTCACAACCTCTGAAATCCATCCTTGAAACCCTCCTTTCTATGGGATGGCAACAAAAACTTGGGCACACAGAAGTCATTGATGTGCTGAGATCAGCACCCATCAGGCAGCCTGATGCTGCCGCAATGTTGCCTTCTCCTTGCTGCCCCATATGTCTGTCTCCACCTATTGTCTCTTGTCTCATTCATGGAGATTGAGCTTCTTGAGGGATGGGCTGCATTTATTTTCTTTGTGCAGCACCTGGCAGAGTGGGAACTTGATGCCTGACTTTTTGCTGCTTGCAGATGTGAAAAAAAACCAACAAAAAACAAAAAAACCCCTGATTTAATTTCAACTTGGCACACTCCAACTCCGAGCCCAACACGTGCCCAGAAGAGGTGGCCCATTAGTTTGACCCGACACTGCACTGTCTGTATAGGTCAGGCACTTTCATGGGTTTTTTTCCACCCATGCTTTTATCTAATAGCTAATCGATTCAGTATTAGATAAAAGTGCAAAAAAGCCCTGCTGAAGTGCCCGATCTTTACAGACACTGCAAAGCCAGGTCCAATGACTGCTCTGCTTCTTCTAGTAAAGTGCGGTTTGTTCGATTGTTTTTTCATGTCTCCAAGCAGCCAATACAGAAAGGTAGGATGAGTTTATTTTGGGTGCACAAATAAAACAGGGGTGGGTGAGTATAAAAGACAGGTAGGGAGGTGGACAGATGAACACAGACAGACAGATCCAAAAGCCCATTATAGTCTTAGTAAGCCTGACCTCTTAAAGGTTAGATACAATCTACAGGAGATCACTGAAGCAGCACTAAATGGTGCAGACAGAAGTGCAGCTCTCTCTCCTTGTAGCTGCACACCAACGCCACGCAGCAGATCTGAGGGTGGTGCCTAGATGCTGCCATTTCTGGGATAGGGCGTCTGTTTAAGAGAGGCACAGCCCTGCCTCAGGCAGATCACTTTTGCCTAGGATGAGATGCAGCCCCAGCAGGGACAGAACTGAACAGGAAATTGTGAAAAAAGATTTCCTCAGGATCTTGGAGCGAGTTATTAGTTCTTATTAAAATTATTTGCTATTGCTCTGTTTATTTGGCAGGAGGGTTCAGCGTCATTGTCTGTTTTGTGGCCAGGGCTGTCTGTCTTTTGTCTTTGAACTTAATTATCAAGAACCAAGCTCATTTGCACAGTGAGCAATTAAACCAAGGACCTTGAGCCAATTCTTGTCATTCTAACAAATTGTCCATTTTGCAGGAGTTTGTACAGAACATTAAAGAAGTTTCAGCTAGCCCTACATGGATTGGACTGAGGGTCTCTGCCCCAGGGAGGAACTGGGCCTGGGTGGATGGATCTCCATTAAATCTAACACTGTGAGTGATTCCCAATCAGTATTTCACATCCATCTGCAGTGAACATGGAAGGTAAAACCCTGGCTCCCTCCCAGTCAACAGCAGAACCGTTGGTTTCAGTGGGGCCAGAATTCAGTGAGACACAGGCCCTGACTCTGAAATATCTCTCCACATTGGGAAGTTAAAGGTTTTGTTCACATGGGAATTAAGTGTACAATAATTCAGGGAATTTTGCAATACCAACTACATTGCACTGACCCCCTGTGTGGTTGCTGTTACTCCTAAACCCTCTTGCTTCTTTATGCTCCTAATGTGTTGCCGGGTAAGTGCTATTTCAAGCACTTAGGAAGAGTTTGAACTCTCTCTGCACTTGTAGCCACTAGCCAGCTCAGCCAGCTCGGCCTTGCTTTCCTTCTGATTGTGCTCAGTCGCCTTCACTTGGGCCATGTAGGCTTCTGGGTAAACAAGTTGGAGGGGGTAAGAAAGAAAGGCCTCTCCCTTTTTAGCCTAAAAACTCACTTCATCTTATAGCCAGGCAGCCCCCTATCTCCTCCTGGTTGAAGAGCTCACTGAAGAAAGCCTTCACCATGAGTTGTATCTTCCCAGCTGTGGGGCTCTGAATGTGTTCACCCAAAATGTGTTATTGCTATGAAGTGCTGCAGGTCTTGTAATGCCACAAATGAATGAATGTGTGCTTACGGCCTTAGTACTCACTTGGGCTGCTCACGTGGGAAGCCAGTGAGGATCCACATGGAAGCTTCCTGCACCTTCACTTCCCAGTGCAGACAAGCCCCGTCTGCTCCCCTCGCCCTGCCTCCCTTTCATTGCAAGCAGTGGTACAACTCTCTTGAGAGCATGTAAGCAAGTACATAAGAACCTGGAACTCAGCTTCTTGATTTGCCTCTCACCCCACAGGTTTCCAGTGTCAGGTGCCACTGATGACAAGTACTGTGCCGCAATGAGAGGTGGTCATATACAATCTGAAATCTGCAACACCGACCTGAGATGGATTTGCCAGAAACAAGCTGTGCAGATTTAAATATCTGGATTCATGACCTCTGCTCACAGAGATGGACTGGAAAACATCTTTCACGTTCATTTTTATTTCATCTAACAACAATTATGGAGCAGACAGTCATTATAGTTAATAGAGATATGTCTGAATGATGGTGGCTGGGGAAGCTGGCTCTTGGTAATTTTCAAAATATGTAATCAAGACATTTTTCATGACACTCTGGTAGGGATTCTCAGCTCATATGAGATAGCTTCATTAGCTTCTGCATTATAGCATCCGTCTGACCCTTGACAGAGACCAGGCGCCCCAGTGTGCTGGGCTCTTCACACACACACAAACACCATAAGAGATGGTCTCTCTCCCAAATAGCTTTCAGTCAAAGGCTGGAGTTCCCCAGGAGTTTAAAGAAAATCAGGACAAGATTGTACAAGCGATCTAGGCACCTTAGGCAGCTCCATGGCCTTTCTGCAACTACCCATGCAAATTAGGTTTCAACTTCTATTGCTTTCCTTGGTGCTTTTGAAAATACCACTAGGTATTTATTGGCATCTTTAGGGTGCAGACGGAAGTGACCATTTTTCCCAGATCTGGTCACAGAAAGCAGTTTATAGCCATGAACAAACACAAGTGCACAGCTAAAGACAGCTTTAAAAACAGCTGACTGGGTGAAAATCTGACCCCTCACTGCATGAGGGATCAGATGAAGACACTCGAAAGGAGTATCTTCTGTAACTTGTGTCTGGGGAGTTCCCGGTCTGAGGCTGTTTTCAGAAAGGGAGGGGGAAAAGGCAGCAGAGGGAGTACAGTTTGGGGGATTTTCAGCCCCCGCTGGAGGGTGGGTTGGGTGTATTGGAGCCCCCGCCCTCCCCACCAAGGTGAGGGGGCTCCAATACACCCTCCCCTCCAAACCTTCACATTTATAGCACAGAGCTGCACTTCTAACTGTGCCCCGATGTCTAAATCCCTCTTGCCTGCAAATCCCCCACAAAATCTGGGTAAGAGCAAGGGTCTGTAGCGAGGTTTCTTAAGGATCAGCCCTTGTGCCTTTTCCACATTACCATAAGTTTTGTGCCCTCCATGAACTCCCCAGGGACAGGGGAGGGATTCCCTGGACATTAGGACTGTGTGAAGCTTCGGACCATGGTTTGGATCCGGAGAAGCTTTGGATGCTTCGGCATCCGAAGCAGCATGTCTGGATCGAAGCACTGGCTTCATTAGGCTTTCTGAAGCAGTTCAGAGCTTCCAAAGTGCTTTTTAATAGCTTCGGAGCCGCTTCGGAGATCCGGCCATAGGGTTTAATTGGGAATCAATGGAATATCTATAACTTTGTTGGTTTTTGTCTGATTTGGTTGAAATTTGCAGGAGTGGTAGCCTCTGCTGAGAGCATGAGGCCTGCCGTGTTCCAGGAAGATCTGTGCAGGGGCTCAGGAGGAACTGCACCACAAATTCTTGAAAGCAAAACTCATGTCACATCTATGTGTTACAACACAGGGGGGTGAAAAATGCAGGGATGGTGGCCCCTGCTCAGGCCACAAAGCCTGCCAAGTTTCAAGGAGATAGGTGCAGGGGTTTGAGGAAAACTGCACCTCAAGCTGCGGACAAGCAAAACTCATGACATGGATGACACTGCGTGTGTTAAGGCGCAGCAGGGTGAAAGCTGCAGGGGTGGTGCAGATGATGGATCTGAAGCTGGACCAAATAGCTGCCTACTCGCACAGGCCTACTGGACATTGCTTTTTATAAGTTCATATTTCCTTACAAGTTGAATGGCTGTACAGGTTTGAGTTTCCAACTTTGGTATTACATGAAGACACGTTTTTTCCCCATGTCATTTCTTTGATTTTTAATTCTTCAAAACTTAAATAAAATTAATGAAGAGCATGTGCTAGATGGATGCATTTTGCTTCCTGAAGGTGTAGCTCCTTTGAAGTCACTGGTCACATGACAATATATAACAGCTGAAGCTCTGCTTCAAAAATTACTTTATTTCTCTGAATATACAATACATTTTTAAAAACACAATATTTCTTTTAAGAATGGTCTACATTCTAAATGTGACCAATAGAAAGTTAAAAAACATCCTTGAAAGCATGTCTTGATTTGCTGTTTCATGTCTTTCTTAAATTCAAAAAAATGTTGGTGTATTAAACTCAAAGGCATCTTGAATATGAAAGAACATGACAGTTTGTGGTCCCTCAACTCTTCTTCCTGCTTTTCATTATTTAATTAAAATAATCCACACAAACAACAAAGGAATCGGATGTGTCCAGTTTTTGGGCCCTACACTTCAAGAAAGGTTGGGACAGATTAACATTCAGTGGAGAGCAACAGATATGATTAGACATTTGGGAAATGTGAGTTATGAGGACAGACTGAAAGACCTAGGGTTGTGCAGCCTGGAAAAGCCTTCGGGGAGATTTAATAATCATCAAAACCTCAAGGGTTGTTATAGAGGAAGGAGACTTTTCTCTGAGGCTGCGAGGAGAGGAATAAGAGCCTGCCACTCATGAGCCTGGCTACGTGGGAACCACCGTGGTTCTACAGACCCCTGGAGCACTTCCATAATAAGCACAAACTGCAGGAAGAAAGCCCGGACCCTAATGAACCACCACAAAATGCAGGAGGTGGTGAGGAAATGGGATGTGGTGTCAACCGTGGACCTACTCCCCCAAAATGGTTGTCAGGCTGTGTGGCAGATATTCTTCCACAAGGACCTGCAGAAAGAGCACAGAGACGTGAACTGGCAAGTAGCTCACCACGCACTCTCAGCGTGGGTGCGGTGTTACAGAGGGGCAGAGAAACCAACCATACTGCCCCAGAGAAACCTGGCCATGGAAAGCAGAGACAATTGACAACCTCCTGTAGTATTGTCCTTTCACCAAAGGGGTGTGGAAGAAAGTGTTTATATTCCTCAAGATCACAATGCTGACCAGAGAAGTGGTGCTATTTGGGCACCTGTCCAAGCAGAAGGGGACCCCAGTGGCCCGCTTTGGCCAATTCGTTTCCTGCTTTAGAAATGATTTGTGGAAGGCTAGGGACCTGCCTATACATGGGCATGCAGGTCTCAGTAGATCAGGGGTGAGCAAACTGCAGCCCATGGGCCAGATGTGATCCACCAGGACATTGTATCTGGCCCATGGGGCCCCAAACATATTTATAAAATTGATATTTATCTGCACCTGGCTGCCTGTCATGAGGCTCTTGATGGTTTGCCAAAACTCAGTAAGCGGCCCTCTGCCTGAAATAATTGCCTGCTCCTGCAACAGATGTCTGTGTTGAAATGGGACTGAACAAAATACAAAGGTACTACAAAAAAGTGGTGGAAGACATTGTGGAGGAGATGGCTGGGATAATCTGGCAGAGGATGGACTGGCGTAGACATTTCAGGAGTGGACTCCCTGAAGAGAGCAATGATGGCAACGATGATGATGGCACCAATGATGAAGGTGTTGGAGATGAGAGAGAAGAAAGCAATGACAACAGCAAAGACAGCGATAACTGAAAGAACTGGGAAAGAAATAAACGGGGTAGAGGATGGGGGAGTACCAAGGGAGGGCAGGGTAAGCTTAGGGTGTAGGAAAATGTTGTGTGCGCTTGTGATGGGCAAGGGTGATGGTGATGGTCACATGGGTGCACGGACATGTGGGAACATAGTGCAGATATTGTGATGGAAACATGTATGATGTAATGACAATGATGTGTTTTGGACTGTTAGGTGAGCCATAGCAGCCACAGGACAATTTTTGGTAGATGTAATGCGGTAGATAGATAGATAGATAGATAGATAGATAGATAGATAGATATTTTGAAAAAGAAAAAAAAGGTCCCTGACCCATTGGATGGAGCCCCTCTGCAGCAGGATAGCACCACTGGTGACTTGGAGCAGGTGCCAGGAAGGAGGCACCAGGTGGGTTCTGCTGGGGAAGGGCTGGGGGTGGGGGCACCAAAATACAAGTTCACCCAGGGCACCACTCTGATCATGCTTTTGATCCACCTAAAATCACTACACTTAATGCCAGCTCCACACCAATCAGAGATGCTGCATAACCAGGGGAATACCAGGAGAGGGAGTTTCCTTCCCCTCAATTATTTCCCCCCAACTATGGAGGAGTTGACAGTAGCTACAATTTACCTCCAAGTCACTGTGGAGGGTTGTGCTCAATGCCGGTGGGAGGCACGAGTTATCCCTGAACTGAATCTACAGCCCCGCAATGGCCTCCTGTTAGATGCTGCATCTATGGAATACCCTACTCCAGCTGGGATCATGGGGCTTTGGTTTGAAATCACCTGAATACTGTATAATGTTCTTCAAGAAAAATGAGAGAAGCCATCATTTAAAAACCCAGCCGGGTGTTGTGTTGCTGGAAAGGGGTGCGTATGAGTTGCGGAGTTATCTGTCCCATTAAAAGTGGGTAGGGGAAGTGTATAAAGTTGTGCTGCTGGACATAGCTTGCATTACCTGTGATGCATTTTCAAATGATTCCTGAATGGAGCATGAGGATAGCTGCCCCTTGCAGAGCAATATTCAGGAGAGAATTTTAAAAGAATTTTGGATTGAAAGTCAATATGAAGCCCCATAGATCTCTTGGTGCTTTGAAAAGACATCTCTTCATCCCGCTTTAAATCGAAGCAGATACACCCCTAGGCTGAGATTTTTGCAAGATGCCCAAAGGAGTGCTGTGCCCCATTTCCAAAGTCAGTTATCCCATCATTACTGATTCTGACATTAAGTGGGGGTATGCTGTGTATGACATATAGGTCCCTTCCAGCCCTACTTCTCTGTGATTATACGATCTGTGTCTGATCCACAGAGAATGAATGCCTGTAAGAGGCCTGGCTTTGCAGCCCAGCTGGTTGGCTCACAGTATAGTAGTTTACAATTTCAAGTTCTGGGGGTTCCTGTTTCAGTTCCTGGGGCTCAGCTAAGCTGACAGCAGTTCCCTCCTGCACATGCACACCTAGAGGAAATGAGGTGAAACCACTTAATGTTAGGGCTGCTGCAGAAAAAAAATCAGAATAATAAAAAAATTAGGGTTGGGAGGGACCTCGGGAGATCATCTAGTCCAACCCCCTGCTCAAAGCTGGGCCATCCCCAACTAGATCATCCTAGCCAGGGCTTTGTCTAGCTTGGCCTTAAAAACCTCCAAGGACAGAATTTCATAACCTCTCTGGGTATCCTGCTCCAGTGTTTTACTAGCCCCTAGTGAGAAAATTCTTCCTTATATCTAACCTAAACTTCCCTTGCTGCAACATGAGAGTGTTGTTCCTTGTTCTGTCATCTGCCACTCCTGAGAACAGTCCAGCTCCATCCTGTTTTGAACCCCACTTCAGGGAGTTGAAGGCTGCTATTAAATCCCCCCTCAGTCTTTTCTTCTTGAGACTAAATAAGCCCAGTTCTCTCAACCTCTCATCATAAGTTATGTGCCCCAGTCCCTGAACCATTGTCATTGCCTTCCACCAGACTCTCTCCTATTTGTCCACATCCTTTCTGTAGTGGGGGCCCAAAACTGAACACAGAACTCCAGATGTTGCCTCACCAGTGCAGAATAGAGGGAAAAATCACTTCCCTTGAACTGCTGACAACACTCCTACCAATCCAGCCCTGGATGCCATTAGCCTCCTTTGCATCAAGGGCACACTGTTGGCTCATATTGAACTTAGTATCCACTGTAACCCCGGGTCCTTTTCTGCAGAGCTGCTGCCCAGCCAGTCAGCTTCCTACCTGTACGGGATTGTTCCATCCTAAGTGCAGGACTTTGCACTTGTCCCTGTTGAACCTCATGAGATTTCTTTTGGCCCAATCCTCCAATTTATCTAGGGCCCTCTGAAGGGAAGGGACCTGAGGGATAACACATAAAATAACACATTCTGTGGGCCTCAGGGATAGCATACCAAAATAAAACGTTCTGTGGAAAAGATTTGGGTTTCATCCACTATCAGGCAAGAGAAGAGCACAACAGCTATTTGGGAAAGGGCAAGGAGGAACCAACAGCACAAAAGTTATGGACTCTATACAGTAAACAGGAAAGAGACAACGTAAACCGTTTGTCACAAGTTATAGTAGCAGCACCTTCACTCAGAGACAGAGGTACATGTCCTACAAGCTCCTACACAGTAGGACATAAGCTCCTACACGGTCAGTCAATGACAGAACAAGCAGTGAGCAAATGTGCACGATGCCAGAGCAAGGAGCAAATTATAAATTCCAGCTATAGATGGGCAGCCGGCACAAAGCCATCTGTGACATTTCAAATTGCGTGCCTACATTAGACCTGCACAAAATGAGGGCAAGTGGTAAAAATGAAGATTTTCCATCAGACAAACATCCCAGCCTTTTGGGTTCCCAGAGGTTCTTCAGACTTCTATCATGGACATCTCTAGGCTCTTCTTGAGGCTGGAGATGAAATAGGAACCTCAGTACCAACTAGGCACTCCCATAACACAATACTAGTAAAACTGAAGTCCCCTGTGCCCAGCAAATCTGCATAATAGGAATAAATCTTAAATCAGTGTGCAGGAGGCATCCTCACTAGCCAATGGCAAATGTCAGGACACGTTTCACAGCCCAATGGGTTGGCATACTTAAGGAAAACTGTTGTGTGTAGGTAATGGCACATAAAGGAATAACATGACTAACATTACAATGCAGCCCAAATGACCAGGGACCATTAACAACTGGGTCATCTGGGGGTAGCAAGACTTGGATTTTAACTTCAAGGCAGAAACAGATGCAACATTTGACATATTTCCAAGTGTAACAGGCATGGGAATGTTTAAATAACCATGCTGGTTCACATACAGGACACTCATACAACCTCTGTTGTGCTCCCTACTCCCCGCCCAGCTGGAGTGCTTCAAAATCACCATGACTGTGTGCAGCATCATGCTCTTCGGCTGACAGGTTCTATAGGGGCAGTGACAACCTACGGCTCCTGTTCCCCACTCCTCTCACAGGGTGTAAGAGTGGAATAGACCAACAAGATGAGGTGACACATTACAATTAGTATTTGTTAAGGGCACTTAAAGCTTGAAAGATTGTTCAAGCTCATTAAATGCCCTCTAGAGGTGCCTGTAGATGAGCAGGATGCCTGCTCTGAGATGCTGTAATTATGGTGCATCAGAGCAGACTGCTGGAGCATGCTAATTAGCTTGATCCAGCAGCCTCCCTGTCTTGTGTATCAGCATTCACATTACAGTCAGGGGCTCCTGGGCCTGAGGCAGCTCCACAGCAGGGCTGCCTTTCTCAGCATCCCAGGCCACGGCAGCTCCTTTGCTACTGCCACTGGCCCCAGACCCACAGTACAGGCAGGGACCAGCAAATGCAGTCTGAACCCTGTGCATGCCACGCCAGCTCCGGACTCACCTGTGTGGACTGAGCAGTGGCAGTGTGGGACAAGCTGCTGCTCAGCATGGGCTGCCCTGCATCTCTGCTGTGTCACCGCTGCCTCTGGGCTGCCCTGTGGGGAAGCTGTGGCAGCGCAGACCAGATGCAGGGCAGCCCTGTGCAAGCTCTGGGTGGCTGCACCAGGAAGTGATGGCAGCGGGAGGGGGAGGGGCCACTTATGCCCTGCACTAAGCAGCAGTTTCTATCCCATGCCGCCGCTCCTGAGTCTGGGTCCCAGCACCTACTCCAGGCTCACCTGTCTGGGCTGAGCAGCAGCAGCAGTGGTGGTATCAGTGGGCAGAAAATGTTGCTTGACATGGGGGGAAAGTGTCCCCTCCCCCTTCCACAGCCAGACCGTTTTTGGTGTGGCTGGCCAGACAGCCAGACAGTTTTTGGTGTGGCTGCCCAGAGCTCATGCCATGCTGGGCTGTCTTGTGACTCCATCACCATAGCCTCTGGACTGCCCTGCACAGCAGTGGTGACAGTATGGAGCAGCTGCAAGGCAGCCTAGAGGTGGGCGGTGATGGTGGTAGAGCCACAGGGCAGCCTAATGCAGGTGGCCGCACCAAGAATTGTCTCTGTGCAAGGGGAGGAGCTGCTTTCCCCCCACACTGAGCAACACTTTCTGCATGGTGCTGCTGCTTATCCTGGATGGGTAAGTCTGGAACCAGCACAGGGCATGTAGGGTCAGAACTGTATGTACTGGTCCCCACCGCTACCTGGAAGGAACTGCTCCACCTCTGCTGCATGCCCGGGGTGGCAGGATGTGCCACAGCTGGGCGGTGCAGAGCGCACAGGCTGCACTGGGGCTGTGTGCTGTTGGTGGTACTGGGGAGGTGCCACAGGGCGCATGGGCTCTAGGCTGTTGTGGGATGGGGGCAAATGCTGACTGGCTCAGGGTGGCGTGTGTGTGGGGCTCCCATGCACACCCTATATACCCTCAAATCCTCCCCTGCAAACCCCACAATCACACCCTCTCCCCACACAATCACGTACCTCACAAATACGGTACCCACACATACATCCACACACCTCTTGGGGGGAGCCCCACTCATTGCTACATGAACACACCCCACCACACACATGCACCCACAGACACCCCCCCAGCCACCCTCTTCCTCCACATACCCCATAGCCCCTCCCAAACTCCATACCCACACATCCCCACAAGCCCCCATATGCATCTACCAACATCCACACACACACATTCATAGTCCCCCACAAACCCCATAACCATCCTCCCACACTGTGATAGCTGAAAATTGTGTCTAAGGTGCTTGTTGAACGCTGTGAGGATTAGACCAGGTGTTTTTTGTCATTTGTTCATGTATTATAAGCTGTATGTTGCTTCTAAGAGCCTAATTAAAGTCAAAGATTAGTAAGGCCTTGTATGTAGTAAGGCCTAGTAAATTTAGCAAGGCCTTGTAGAAGTAGCAGTAGGCTCTGGGGCACAGTTAAAATTAACCTTATCAGAAAAGTGCAAAAGCTTGTACTGATATTGGTCAGTCCTAAGAAGAGTTGTAGTGGAAGAATCTGAATGGCTGTAAGTTATCAGCATAGCTCAGAAGTTATAAATTGGCTAGCACATCCAGAAATCATTAGAAGGAAGATGCAGCTCTGTGAAAGAAGCTACTAATTAGCTGCTGACCTGGATCAATGGGCCAGTGGATCTTGGGGAGCCCAAGGACTGAATACCAGGGTCATTCCCAGTACCCCTCGGACAGTGCTGATTGGGGACGCCTGACTTCACTGAGCTTTGTAAAAGAGGAACTTTTGTATATCAGGCATCAGAGGGGACTGCCGATAAGTTGCCAATGTGAATTGTTATTTTCTGTCATTGTCTTATTATATTATGCATAGTCGTGTGTGTTTGTTAAGTCAATAAACCTTTCTTAGCTTTTTACCCCCGACCACTCTCTCAATCCTGAACCCTCCGCTGGCGGTCAGGGCACCACACCTCTCCACACTCCACATAATATACAAGAGTAAGACTTCATTTTGAGCTATTATGCAATCACTTCTACATAGCACAAACACACAAACTAGGACAAAAATATATATTTTTAAATAAATTAAAATATATTATTATGGGTGTTTGATTTTTAGTATATAATTTGTTTGTTTTTTTCTGGTTCTAAGATGGCAAACCTCTTCCCAAAAGGTGTACTTCCAGGGGCAAAGGAAGGATTTCTGGTGGCAACAGTCAGAGCTTAGGGACAAGACTTCTGGTCCCAAGATGGCAACTAAGGGGCGGGGTGCTTATCAAGGGGTGGGGCTACCCTTCTGGTCCTCGACTGCTCACTAAAACTTGTTACACAACCCTCCATCTGAAATAATTGCTCTCCCCTGTGTAAATCCAGGACATGTGGTTAAATCTCAATGGCAGTTTTCTGGCAAATACACTGATAAGCAGCACCACAGATCTCGGCGTGAATGTGATTCTCTGTCACTGCTCCACAGCTGTTCCCTTCTGCTTGGCCAGAGAGTGGGAACCTGTGAACCAGAGCAAAGGGTCCCATCAGGGAATGCAAGCCCAGCAGATGGAGCTGGCAGAAGCTCACCCCTGTTCTGGTGGCATCTGCTGATATGGAATTGCAGGCTCTGAAGAGACCTCAAGGGCCACCTAGTTCAACCCCCCCGCACAGATTCAGGGTTTGATTTTCCTGAATTGTCCCAGACAGACACTGTTCCAGACTCTCTGAAAACCTAAAGTGAAGGAGAGGTCACAACTTCCCTGGACAGCTTGTTCCATGGTTCTGCTGCTGTAATGGTTAGGAAGTTTCTTCTGAAAATTATCTAAATCTACTTTGCTGCAGTTTAAACCCACTGTCTCAGGTCCTCCCTCCTGTAGTGAGGGAGAACATGTTTTTCTCCGACTTCTCCATGTCAGCTTTACAAATACTTGAAAACTGCTGTTGTGTCATCCCTTCACCTCCTTTTCCCTTAGCAGCCCGAGTTCCTTCAAGCTTTCCTGATGCCGATTTCTGGGCATATCCTGTTTATCCTCCTTGTCACTTGCCAGTCAATAGTTCTCTACATCTGCCTTAAAATGTGGGCTCTAGAACTGGACACAGGGCTCTAGCTGAGGCCTAACCAGTACTGAGTAGAGTGGTAGGACTCCCATGTATCACATACAATGCTTTTGGTACTGTAGATCTAAACTGCATTTCCTTTTTCTCTATTTGTTACAGCATCACATTTTTAACTCATGTTGAATTTGTGATCCTTGCAAACATCCAGGTCCTTTGCAGCAGTGCTACTTCCAAGTCAATTATCTCTCATTCTGTATTTGAAGGCTGGTTTTTCCTAGGGTGGCCATCATACAGGACATTCTGGTTTTCTGCTACTCTGTCCTCTATTGATATGAAACCTATTTTTCAAGAGAAAAATAGAGGACATAAAGGCATCCAGTTTTGTATCAATAAAGGACAGAGTAGCAGAAAACCAGACTGTTCTCTGTGATGGCCACCCTAGTTTTTCCCGATGTGTGCAGCATTTTATATTTGTGTTCACTGAACCCAGTTCTTTAATTTATGGAGGTCTTTTTGCATTCCAACCCAGCCCAAGCTTCCAAAGTGCTTGCAATCTCCCCCAGTTTTGTGATATCTGCAAACTTGATCAAGAAGCTCCCTTTATTATTAAAGATTTGGATGCAGAAAATGTTAAACAACAAGGACTAGATCCCATGAAACTCCACTGGAAACATTCTGTCAGTCTGAGATCAGACCATTAACAGCTACTTTCTGTTCCCAGGTATTCAAACAATACAGTATTCATCTCATAGTAATTATGTCTAGCCCACATTTCTGTTGTGCACTTAGGAGGATGGCATGTAGGACTGTGTTAAAAACCTTGCAAAAATCCAAGTGTATTCTGTTCACCATACTTCTTTTATCCACAAAACCAGTGATCCACAAAACCTCTCCACCCAAAGAGGGAGATCAGGTTGGCCTGGCATGACTTGTTCTTCACAAATCCATGTTGGCTACTTGCAATTGTCCCATCATTGAATGTTCAGTAGTTTGCTCCAGAAGATTCCCAGGTATTAAACTCAGGGTCACTGGTCTATGGTGCCCCAGGTTGCCCTGTTTACTCTTTTTTAAAGATGGGTGCACTTGGCCTGTCCCCAGGTAGCTAGGATGCCCTTTCTTACTGCTCAGTCATGGGCGCTACTTACTTTCCACCCCTCATGATGGCTTTGGTAATGCCCTTTGCTCTCCTTACCCCACCCTGTCACTGGCTGCCCTCACCAGGCCCCTAATCCCAGCACCCATCTCAGTGCTGGGGTCTCAAATACCTCTTTCTGCAACATCTTCTATTTGACCCCCCTACTCATCTGGCCTTACAGCCACTTCTCTTAGGGTCTTGTCACTGCCTGACACTGAACATGGCTGCCCGAGAGCTTGTCACCCTCACTCCCTACAACCTTTCCCTTTCCCCCATCCCTTCACCAGCTGCTTCTGAAGGAAAGAAAGAATGAAATGGATTTGCCAATGGAACCACTCACAAGGTCTGGTTGAACTGAGAGCCACTGATCCAGGTCCAGCCTTCCTCTGGGGATGGGATGGAAAGTCCAATCCAGAAGTATCTTGAAGCTTGTGTCAGTTCCTTAATGAAGTCCTGTGTCAATACGTGACAGAGATCTGGGTAAATACAGAGTGCTGCTAATTTTCTTGCACATCCAAGTATGTAACATTCTCAGCTGAATCACCATCTATCTAGGCATTCATACCTACATACTGGGAACTTCTACATGTTCAACTAATGCACCTGAATTTTCTACACAGAAAATTCAGACACATTAAACTGCAACCCTGCACACACCTAACATGCACCCACCAGGAGCAAATTTGCTCCCTACAGGAGCAGTTCAGTCCAGGGCTGCTCCTGCCCTGATCTGTCCCCTTGCAGCATCCAGGGGGAGCTCCAGGGTCCTCCAGGTGTCAGCCCTGGGTTGGCAGGGGCATGAGGGCTGGTCCTGATCTCTGTGGGGTTGGGGGGAGCTGTCCCAGCTGCCTCCTAGCTATGTGGAGATCAGTACCAATCTCCACATGGCTGGGAGGCAGCTGCCTGGCAGTTGGGACAGCTCTCCCCACCCTGTGGAGAGCAGGATAGGTCCCGACCACTACGTGGCTGACAGGCAGCATCCCGACAAGCTGGAACAGCTCTCCCCACCCCCTGTGGCCATCTGCTCCCTAGGTTGAGAACAACTTGCTCCTTGTTGAGAACAACTTGCTCCTGGTCAGTGACTACACATATGCTTCAGTGAATTAATTGAATGCACCAATTTCAAGTACTTGTATCTATAAGTACTAGAAAACAGTACATTAGACTAATCTACTGTGCAGTAAAAGCCCCACATGTGTAGATGGTGATGCTTTACTGAGAACTGGATTAGTCTAATGTGCAATAAAGTGTCTCATGTAGACACACCCTCTCATTGCTTTTCACTATCCTTCCACCCATCCATAGCTGTTGAGCCCCAGCTCAAGTCTGGGATCGTGCCCGGTATGCAAAGGCCAATAAAGATACCAGGGGTGAAAGTATAAAGAAGATTTATTGCTAGCAATAAAAGGTGCAAGCGGAATAATTTCACGTAACAAGCACACAGATTTCTAATTCCAAGCATCTTTTATACAGGGGTTTTGGACCTTCATACGCATCCTTGTTTGCTGATTGGTTATAAAGGAGTGACGCAAGGAGTTCTTTACTGAGCATGTCTCTATACCTGTGTTTTAGCCATGTATCTCATTTACATACATGTGTGTTTCATTAGCATACTTTCTCCCCACCTAAGGGCGTGATTTTTAGTATTTTAATGAGCTCTTTGACCCAGTCCTCTGATTCTGCTTTTGTTTTCAAGCCTCCTTTATCTAAGACTGTCTCCTCCTTATCATTACAGATGGGCATTTGTCACATAACATTTACTTTTGCTTGGGCTTTGTATAGTGGTTTCTAGGTCACTCCTCACATAGCTACACTTGCACACTTACCCTTCCTTCCATGCTTTCATCAATACAGAGCTTTAAACAGTCTTTGTGTCCAACTAATAATTGAGTGGTCAATTGAAGACCAGGATTGTCAGAGCTGCCCAGGAATTTGGATACCCCATTTGCACACATCAGTGGAGCTGGGCCTAAACCTACTAAGAGAGCTTTGCCAACCCCATCCTGTGATAGATCCTGCTCAGCCCAAAGGTGTTATTCCTTCAGTACAACCTCATTCCCCTTACCAGCTCCTCCTGGTCCTGGATGAGCAACAACTGAGAGCTCCTGGATGTGCAGTCCTCATGACTCCTATCCCAGGGTTTAAATTCTCTGGAGACCCAGTAGCACTTGTCCCTGTGCAACTGCCAGTCCCGGGGACACAGTTTGCACCCAGAGCCCTCTGAAAAGAGACAGATATCATCAATACTAAGTCTGATTTTTGCTCATTTCCTTCTTGGCTAGAGACAGACATTCAAGAAGCCTGAGCCTGAATTGATTCAATCTTTGCCTAGGTTGAACCAGTTTGCAACTGTGCAGACATTCCCTCCTGACTGAAGAAATGAGAGCATATGCCTGCAGTGGCTCAGGCGAGAAGCTGGAGGGCACTAGAACAGCCCTCCCATTCTTCCACAGTGCTGAGCTGAGGTGGGCATGGCCAGGCCCTAGCAGGACACTCTGATTAGGGAGGTATGTAAACCCCTGCCCTGCTTGTGCTGCCCCAAGTTTTTCCCTGCTTGCTGCTCAAGGGGTAGGAGTGATGCCAGCCCCTGGTGAGCACTCTGAGGCAAAGGGGTGTGTGTGCAGTGCATGCATCTGTTGATGATACTAAGCTTTTCAATCTCCCTCCCCCTGCTTCTTCATACTGTCTGCAAACTTCACAGGCAAGGGAGCCAGCAGGGGGCTGGTAACACAGTGTTTATCAGCCCATGGACAAAACAAAAGCCCCACTCATTTGTTCAATATCTTCTTAAACAACTTTCTCCAAGGAAGGAACAGAGGGACATTACCAGCTACCTGTTGATAAGCTTCAAAAAGCCCTAAGTAGACACTGTTCTGTCTGTCTGTCCCAGTGAAATTGGAGACACACACACAGAGACACCTTTCAGCATTAGCTAACATACCACATACCTTAGCTTTGTGGAGCTGGGGTGTGTACTGTGGGAAATGGGAGGGAAGGAGGGGGGATCCCTGCTTGAGCAGCAAGCAGCGAGGATGCAGGGGAAGGGAAGCCAGGCAGACCCTGCTGTGCCTGCAGTCTCTGCCAGAGCTCTGGCCAGGGAGCAGAGGGGCAGGGCCAGCCCCGTTCTCCGGAGCAGACAGCACAGCCCAGGGCTGCAAAGCATCTGGGATGCTGGGGGACTCTGGTTTAACTAAAACTAGGAAGGGGTCTGGGACAGACATTGCATAAACTGGTTTAACCCAAATCAGTTAAGTCTGATACTACATTCAACCAGGTTTATCTTAAACTAATTTCAGTCATTTTGAAACTAATTTATGTGCACTGAATTTATGTTCTGTTAGAGGTTTAAGTCAGTTTCTGATTTCTTAAACCAGTTTATGTATAATATCTATCTCTAGCCCTCATGCTTGTGGGCAGGGAAATGATAACATTTTTTGCAGGGTAAGAAATCCATTGCCTCAGTAGCCCTGCTATGCAGAATGAGCTGAGATGGATATATTTCCTAAGGGTACTCAGTACAGTGGATGAACTCAGCAGTCAGGTTGGGGCAGTCTGTCCCTACTCCACACAGGTTTTACAGCCTGTTTTAGCTGGCAGGGACCTGGCCAGGACACATAAGAGCTCAGAGATGCAAGAAACTAAGGTTACCTGCTGAAGATTGCCGAGTTGGCCCACACAGGTTTTGTTTCAGCTGAGACTGAAAATGCTCTAGGCAGGTGCTGCATCCTGCTTTAGACATGTTTCTGCTCCCAGGCCCATCCCAATCAGCTGTCAGTGTCTGCTGCTCCTCAGACACCAATTGAGAAACTTCAAAGCAGCATCAAGGTAATCAGTAAATTAGACAGGAGAGTGGGAAAAAAAAATCACAGGACACATTTATATGTCATGCTCCCCCCCCCCCCCCCGCCACCCCCATTTCCTAGCCTAACCCTAAAGCTCACTCCTAACTCTAAATTTTTCACTTGTTGCAATGCCTGCAACATTTGAAAATAAATTTCAAGAAAAGATACATCTTTGTAAAAGTTTCCTCCATTTTGTCAAAATGTAGAAATAATTGAATATTTTCCAATTAAAAAGTTTTTTAAAAGAAAAAAAAAGAAAGAAAGTACTTTTTGCTAAAAAAAGGAAAACATCCTTGAGAATATTTTGGCCATACTTTCCCTTGCTGTTTTGACCACGTCTATCACTGTTTAGAATTTTTCCACATTGCCAATTTTTCATCCTAATATTGACTCCATGCGTAGAAAATGCTGAGTTTAAATTTTCATTACATTTTGTCAGTGCTTTCTAACTTTGCACAGCTTTTCAGCCTTGTGCGAGAGACAGGGGCCCTGGGCTCCAGCCATGGGTGCCAGGGTTATTTCTGTTTCCCAATGCGTGGCTGTACAAGACAAAATGCACAAACAGTCCAGGGAGCAAGGATGGGAATCCAAGACTCCCCTCTCTTAGGGGAATGCTGCAGGCTACAAAATCAGGCCCTCTCTTGCTTATTCCCTCTCTGGCCCCATAGGTCTTTGCACTCTTGTCTGCCCACTGGACCAGCTTCAACAGCAGAATGAAGAGCTCCCTTGCACAGGCATTTGCCTGGGAAGTGGGAAAGCTGAGTTCAAATCCTCTCAGGCTGAAGAGGTCTTAGTACCAAGGTCTTCTGCTTCCTAGGCAAGTGTCCTTACCACTAAACTACTGACAGTCTGCTGACTGTAGGTTAAAATGCAGGCACCGCCATCACCACCAACTGCCTTTCTTTGGAAAGCCAAGACAGGACTGTCTCAGTAGTTGGTGTTTGAAATCCAAGTGCATGACAACACCTAAGGACCTCCAGCTTGAGTCAGGTACCAAAGCTCCTGTCAGGGACAGGACTTCAGGCACGTCCTTGGGGTTTAAAGGTTCCTCCAGGCATTGCTGGGCTTTCTGGGTCACCCTATGGGGGCAGTTATATCACTGTCCACTGTCTCTGTGGGCACGTCTACATGAGATGCTAAAAGCGCAGTAGGCTAATTCTACTGAGCATTAACGCATCACGGCAAAAGCCGTGCTAACGTGTAACGTGCTCATGCACAATACAATTAGTCCACTCTGCATTAGCATCACTTAAACGATGTGTGCCAGTACTACTGTGCAGTAGGGCAGATTACTGTGCATTAAGTTAGTACCTGTAGTACCAGGTATTACATTTAATTCACTGTAATTACAGCACATTAATGCACATGTAGACGTGCCCTCTATAGCTCACTCAGGTGCTGACCCTGCCCTCAGGCACCTCAAAGTCTCTCCAGTGATTGCTCAGGACTCCTTGGCACTTCAGTTTGAAAATCTGGATCAAAGTGCTATGGAATAAAATGCAGTAGCTGGACTCTTCAAAGGAGGCAAATACTTTCCAAGCTGCAAGTACACAGGAGGTTATGGCCTGCACTCCCATCATGTCCATTTATCCTGAAGTCTTGAGAAGTCTTGGCTCCAGTGCACTGCACAATACCAGAGAAACAATTTGCAAATGACCTTCATTCATGTTTCAGCCAGGCTTAGTCCAGATTTTCTCATGGCAGGTGTTTATATTTCAACAGACTGTCAGCAGCAAGTACTGTAAGTGAATGTGCATATGCTTGTTTATTAGTACAGATTATAAATATGGGACATTTTTTTTCTGCGACAAATTTTGCGGTTTGAATCTTTCCTCAAATTTATGATAAAAAACACTCGACAGTAAAGAAAAAAAGTCTGTTCAGATTTATGTCAAGTATTATTTAAATATATTTGTTACTATTATTTTGTGGGACTTTTCCCACGCAAGAAATAGGAGGCATGGCTTCCCAAACATTCAGAAGCATTTTTTAAATTAAAATGTGTTTATTTAATAATTACAAAATGAAAACTGTAATTACACTGAAAAATCAGAAAAAGTGAATGATACAAAACTGCTTATAAAAGTTCCTTGGTAGGTCAAAAAGATTTTTTTTAGAACCTTGGGAAAGAACTTTTCATTAAAAAAATCCCTCCCTCCTAGCTAAATCCAACCTGTGCTACAGCTCAAGCAACCACAGAGTTATATCAGAACTTCTGACTACTCACCCAGCACCGCCACAGCTACCACCAGTATGATATTCCCAGTACAGGACACCCACAGAGAAATCCAGAGACATTGAGGAGCCTGGGTGGAACCTGGAAGAGTCAATATTTGATGAAAAACAATAAGAACCAATTGTGCAAATAATTATTTCAAGGAAAATATAGTAGCAATCTTGCAATGAGCAGAGGTGTTCTTTCCATGTGATACTGGGGGCCAGGAGGACTCATGGGTACTATTCTCAGTGTTTATGGTGTAAAGGAGCTGGAGTCAAGACTCTTGAGTACTATCCCCAGCTCTGGATGGAGTCTGAAGTGCAGTGGGAATCAGCATCCCTGAGTTCTAGCTCTGGGACAACTGGGTCTAGTGCTAATACATGAAGGAGTGTCCAGGGCTCCGGACCCTTGGGTTCCTTTTGAATGCTTGAGGCAAACTGGGTCTTCTGCTTAGAACAGAAGAGGGACAGGGAGCAACAAGGGCACATTTGAGGAAGCAGGACTCTGGGGTTCCTTTTCCAGCTGTGTCGCTGCTGTGTCATCCTGCCCTGGTAGCCTGGGCACTGGGGCAACCAGCTGGAAGCCCAGGATTCGAGAGTTTGAGGCCATAGCAGAAGCATTCAAAGGGCAGCCCTGTCAGATTTCAAAGAATATGTTTATTTTGCTAAATAGCTTGATACAAGGATACAAGAAAGGAAGGACTAATGTGGCTTTGCTGCAGGGGAGGGCAAAATGTGGCCCGTGGGCCAGATGCGGCCTGCCAGGCCATTCTATGCAGCCCGTGGGGCCCCTTAAAAATTTAGAAAATGAATATTTTTCTGCCCCTGGCTACCTGTCATGCGGCCCTCAATGGCTTGCCAAAACTCAGTAAGCGGCCCTCTACCTGAAATAATTGCCTGCCCCTGCTTTGGTGTGACCTTAGTTCATGAATGCTGCATGCCCCTGGAGGCTGGGGGAGCATGGCAAGCTCTCACAGGTGGTGGGAGCGTGGTGGTGGCAAGCTGGGAGCTCCTGCAGGCAGCCGTGGCACTGTTGGGAGTGGGGAGGGAGGTGGCGAGCTACCACCTGCAGATGCCACTGGCTGTGTCAGCAGTGGCCAGCGGTGATCGAGGACCACCTGTAGACGCCACTGGTGGTGTCGGCAGCAAGGGAGGAGGTGGCAAGCGGCACCTGCCCACAGGCGTTGTCGGCAGTCAGCAGCACCTTTTTGCAGGGGGTGCATTGCCACACTCAGGGGATGCACGTGCACCCACGTGCACTCCATACACATCACCAATGCCTTGGTGAAATCATTCTACCCCCATTGGGGTCTGGTCCCCATTGCACCCATTCTTTACAACTTGAGGTACAAAGCTCTCACTCAGCACGCGAGTCCTCACACTGAAGGATCAGGCCCAGTGTCCTTTCTTTCCATCTGTAGAAGTGATCTGCCCCAGGGCCACCACTCACTCTGTCCCCAGCTCTGCTGTGTCCTGCTTCCCTCCCTGGGGTGCAGCCCCACTCCAGACCCTTGTACTGTGTGATGTGGAGCCTCCAAATGCAGCAATGGGGACTGAAATCACCACCTCGGCTCCCAGTTGGGGCTGGGGCATCCAAGCCACCCCTCCTGGGCCACAGCGTCATTAATATTTAACCACCTTGGTTCAGATTGCCCCTGGTGCTCTCCCTTGGTGAGCAGAGGCAGAGGAGGTGCAGCCAGGAGCCTCCGGCAGCTGTGGGGGCAGGGTGCAAAATGACACAGGAAGCAGAGACAGTGGGCAGTAGCTCCACAGGCAGCGAAGTGACAGTCCGAGACTCTGACCACACGGCCATAGCTACTGCATAAAATGCCTGGGTTATGAAAGCAGGTGATAGATGCACCCCCTGCCCCCCAAAGCTGATGGCAGTGAGGGCTCAGGGGCTCTATCCCCAGCTGCTGAGAAGAGAGTGGGCTCCAGAGAGTCCAGGGATTCCTTGTCCAGCCCTAGCATGTTAAAGCAGGTCTTTCATGGCCCCTTCATGGGGTAAAGAGCTTCCAGGGCCCCTGTCTCTCCCTTTTTACTCATGTGACCAGGGGCAGCAGACTCCAGTCCAGCTCCCTTCCTGCACTGCAGATCCAGCCCATGCCTGTGACAACTGCATGACCATCTGGCTCCCAGCTGCAGATTTAGACCCAGCCCAGCCGAAGACTGTCTGCCTACTGCAGACCCAGCCTAGTCCTGACCCCTCTGCAGCAGTTTCTGCCGGGGCGGGGGCGGTGAGGGGGGAAATCGGTACCTGGGTTCCCTGCTGGAGATGGGCTGCTGGAGCTGTCCCTCTTGTGTTGCAGGTTTAGCATCGTGTAGCCCTCCTCATCCTGCATCTCCCCCATTCTGAGGACAGCTGGTGACAGTAGAGCAGAGAGGGCTGAGCTGAGATCACATCACACAGGAAGGGGAGATGCTGGGGCAGATTCACGCGGGCGCTGCAGTGCTGGGCTGAACCTCTGGGCTTGGGTGCTCTTGGCTGTTGCTGCACATTTGGGCTGGGTCGGGTCACAGAACAGCTCCTCAGCATCATGGGACATTGCCCCTGCCCTTGCCCTCTGTTGCACTGTCTGCCTTGGGGCTCATTCAGCCCCTGCACTGCAGCATCCAACTGCCTCAGGGACAGGTAAGTCCTGGAGGATGATCATCCTCATGTACAAAACTGGGGAACCACAGAGACCGTGTGAGCTGCCTGAGTCAGCATCAGAGTCAAAAACTAGACCTGTCACTGGCCCGAGTCTTCATTACCCAGCCAGTCCCCTGTTCTTCCCCCAGCCAGTCCCCTGTTCCCTGCTGGCTGACTCTATGGCAGCCTGTCTGCTCCGGCAGCCTGGTCCCACAACATGCAAGCAAAGGACAGCTCTACCGAGGTTCTTGGCTGGAGGGTGTGGCAGAATACCATCTCTGTCTCTCCCCAAACTCTGCTATCTGACAATTTGGTTACCATGCCCACTGCAGAGGGCAGACCCCTCCAGCCCCATCCGCTTCAGGTAACCCTGAGTTATAACCTGGGCTGGACACGTTCCTGAGTGAGGGGGAAATCTGCCCCCTCTGCCTATGTGACTGGCCTCACTCCTGGGTGGAGGCTTAAACTTCCTATTGTTCTAAGTGATGCCAACATGACTGGGAGTGGGCTAAAGACCCTGCCAATCTACCCAGCAACCAGTGATGCATTTCAAATTGGTTGGCTGGCAGCCAACAGTTGATCTCCTTCATTGGATCAGGTAAATGAGGTCATAAGGGCTTAGGATCAGGTAAATGAGGTCATAAGTGAAAGACTGCCCAGGAGGACGCACAGCAGCCATGATGAAAACTTGCAGAGAAGGTAGACCATCTGAAACTCTCTCTCGCTTGAAACTCATGGTCAAGGAACTGCCTGCCTCCAGAGGGAATCTCCGCCTGCCTCTGGATGATACTTGTGAGTAAGCTACTTGAGATCTAACTAAATATAGCTTGCAGTAATACAGATGCATAATCAAAGTCTACCATGCCACTGTTTGCTCTATGGGATTTCTCTGACATTGCTCTACCCTGCACCCTATTTCAAACCTACTCCTTGTAACCAATAAAGTTCTCCTTTGTACCTAGCATGGGAGACTTATTGGGAGAGGGCCTAGATTATGCCTTGGGGTTCCCTTAGTTCAGCTGACTAAGGGAGGCCACTATTTGTGCTTCAAATTGAGGGAAGCACCCCAAATTCTTGCAGTGGGTCAAGTACCCCCAAGGACCACAAGGCCTGTGTTTCCCAGAAGGCACAGGTCTAAGGTAAGTCCAGACTCTGGGCAGTGGCGGTGTTACCCCCAGGTTTGCGGGTGTCCTCCAGGAAGAGGGTCGGCTGGATATCAGGCATCCCCTGAGAGCTGCTCGGAGCCTGCAGTGAGGTGGGTGGCTCAACACAGGAGCACCCACTACTGGCCTGCCACAGAAGGCTTTGCCCCTCTGCTCAGGGTCAGACAGATTACTGTATTTGAGGTTAAGAATGAATTTTACTTAACCCCATGTGGTCAGATTAGTACAGAATCCTCTGTAGTGGGAGCCTGAGGCCCACTACCCAGGATCTCTTGAGCAAACTTTGGGGTAAAGCATCCACAGCCAAGGGCAGGATGGTGATTGAGGCCGACCTTGACAGGCTCATAAGATGGGTGGACAAAAACCTGATGGCCTTCAACACCAAAAAATGCAAGGTACTCCACCTTGGGAAGACAAACCAACAGCATGCTTATAGGCTCGGCAGTGCTGTGCTTGCTAGCACCACGGCTGAAAGGGACTTGGAGGTCAAAATTGACAATAAGATGAATATGAGCCACCAATGTGATGTTGCAGCTGGCAAAGTGAGCAAAACTCTGGTTTCCATCCATAGATGCTTCTCCAGCAAATCCGAGGTTGCCATCTTCCTGTTGAGCTCAGCCTTGGTGAGGCCGCAGCTTGAGTACTATATCTAATTCTGGGCTCCACAATTTAAAAAGGATGTGGAGAAGCTTGATAGAGTCCAGAGGA
Source organism: Alligator sinensis (assembly GCF_000455745.1). Classification (NCBI taxonomy): domain Eukaryota; kingdom Metazoa; phylum Chordata; order Crocodylia; family Alligatoridae; genus Alligator; species Alligator sinensis. Next base: position 257,535 of record NW_005843146.1, on the reverse strand, counting down.
GAGTGATGTGCATGATCAGAGGTCAGGAAAACAGGCCTTATGATGAGAGGCTGAGAGCCATGGGACTCTTCAGCCTGGAAAAGCGCAGGCTCAGAGGGAACCTGGTGGCTGCCTGTAAGTCTATAAGGGATGTACATCAGGATCTGGGGGAACGTCTGTTCACCAGAGCGCTCCATGGGATGACAAGGTAAAATGGTCACAAACTTTTCCAAGATCATTTCAGGTTGGACATAAGGAAAAACTTTACAGTCCGAGCCCCCAAGACCTGGAACAGACTGCTGCTGGAGGTGGTGCAAGCACCTTCTCTGGACTCCTTTAAGAGTAAATTGGATGTTTATCTTGCTGGGATCCTGTGACCCCAGCTGACTTCCTGCCCCTGGGGTAGGGGGTTGGACTCGATGATCTTCCGAGGTCCCTTTCAGCCCTAATGTCTATGAAATCTACTAAATATGCTCTGATTAGTCTGCTCTGATGCACTGTAATTACAGTGTACCGAAACAACCTCGCTGCATGTGTATAGCCACCTAGCCCTTGGTGTGGCTGTGGGTGTGGTGTGGACCTTTCATCCCTGAAGCTGATGTCTCAGGAAGCATTCGCATGCCTCACAGCCTGGTGTATTCATCCTCCCCCAGCCCCAAGAGTTTGGGCAGAATGGTGTCTGCCTTGTGAAGAAAGGAAACTGAGGCACAGAGGATTCATGGCTGAGGACAGGGGTGGGAATTAACCATTAGAGTACAAGTGCAGAGGGGCTGCCCCTTGTGGACAACAGGTTGAAGGCTGCATAGCTCACCCCTCACCCCGCACACACTGCACTGTTGTTTTACTCAGACCCAGCAGGATGTGGCCGGGAGCTTCAGCCCTGTGCAGAAAACTGAGACCCAGAGCTGGACATTGGGAAGTGGCAGGGGAACATCACAGACTTTTGCTTTTGTGGCTTTTTAGTGAAGCAGAAAGTGGCTCCAACCCCTGACCCAGCCAGATGAGGAACTCAGCCTCATTGCAGCTGGGCTGTCCCCATCACTGCATCAATGCCCGTCCCCCATCCTGAGAGGCTGTGATACCGCTGAAATCTGGCCTATGGGATAAGGCCCCTGGCCTTGGCCTGTCTCTGTCCCTTGTGCCCCCTCTCCTTGGCCTTCCCCTCAGTTTCTGGATGCTCACTTGTTCTTGGGCTTTTCTTTTCCTCCCTTGTCACTGAGAGGGGGTTGATTATCTGCTCTCTTCCAGGGGTGGTTTCACTGTCGGGGTCATGTGTGATCCTTGTTTGGGCAGGGGGAGGTGTTTGGTTGTTTGGTTTGTAGGGGGTGCACCACCATGTTCAGGGCATGCACATGCACCCGCGTGGACCCCCTACATGTCGCCCCCGCAACACACCCAGCTCTGCACCCCATGGGCAGCTCTGGGGTGAGGGGCATAGTGCATGGAGGAGGGCCCTGGGCACTTACCTACATGGCTCAGGACAATGACAGCCAGTGTCAGGCCATGCATGCTGACCCCAGGACCACAACAGTGAAATGGGACCAATAGAGACTTGTGGGGGAGCCTGGAACATGGACATACACTCCGAAGCTGTTGGGACAGGGTGAGGGCATTTCACTGGGGCCGCATTGTGCTCACAGTCACACCCTGCCCTCTCCCCAAATGCTTCTGCCAGGCACTGGAGTCTTGCATGACTACGGGGCCAAATCACTTGTGGGTGGAAATTGCCACATCAGTGTCACCAGAGTTTTGCTGATCTGCAGCAGCTGAGGATCAGCCCTGTGGGATCAGAACCAAATCAAATCCCTAGTGTAAAGCCTGGACCAGAGCCTTGGCAGATGCAGCCCCGGCCCAGACAAACTCCAGATCAGCACATGCAAGGACAGAATCTTCCTCCCTGGTTTAGAGATGGGGATGCTGAAGCCCAGTGAGAGGCTCCAGGGGTAGCCCAGCT
>NW_005843146.1:247350-255592 GCF_000455745.1 Alligator sinensis | reverse complement strand
TGGGATCCCTGCTGGACTCCCATAGCCTCCCAGCCCCCAGAACAGCACCAGGAGTCCCTGACTCTGCAGGCTCCCAGCTTCTGGCAGGGACTCACTGCCCCAGGCTGCTGCTCATGGGAGTAAGGGCTGCTCAGGGACAGCAACCATCTCCTGGTGCCCAGTCACACCCTAGTGCCATCCACCCCTGGGTGCCCCTCTCCCTCTCTCTCCCTGAGGTGTAGCCTCCAGTCCTGCCCCTGCTGCTGGGACACGGCACCCATGGAGAGGGGTGAAGGTGGTACGTGGGTTCCTGGCTGGGGATGGGCTGCCCCTCCTGGACTGCAGGTTCAGGATGGTGTTCCCCTCCTGGTCTTGCATGGTGGCATAGAGCTAGGATGTGGCAGCTGCCAGGAACTGCTCTGAGCCTGATGGTACAGGCGTGTGAGATCAGATCACACAGGAAGCAAGAGGCTCAGCCAAGCCCTGTGGTCAGCAGCCTCTGGCCTCTGTGTGTCTCTGGGCTACTGAGGAAGGCTGCAGGGGAAAAAGTGTTACTAGGTCTCCACAAAAATTATGAACTGGGATGAGAGCCATGAGGGCTATGCAGCTAGGAGCTGTCAGCTGCTGCTGACCTGGGGTCAGGAGTCGCTAGTAAAGGCAAGGAAAGAAGCCTGCAGGGACAGCATCTGTCTGGATGGACCCTAGGCACAAACTGTGAGGGGTTTGGCAGGGTCTGTGGTGGACCAGGAGGGAGTGTTCCTGCACCCACCTCACTGCACCGGACCACCTGCCAAGCTCAAGTGTCTCCCCGGAGTGCCTCATATCTCACCGACCCCCTTTCTGGAGCACACCCACAGGCCTGGGGTAACCGCTGCCACCACCCAGCGGTCTGGTCTGTATTCAGGCCTTGTGCCCCCTGGGGTACACAGGCCTTGTAGATCTTGAGGGCACTTGACCCACTGTGAGATCTTGGGGTGCTTCCTTTAACCTGAAGCACAGAAAGTAGCCTCCCTTAGTCAGCTGAGCATGGGGAATAAAAAGGCATGCCCAATCCCTCTCAAGCATGTACCGTGTACTAATGGATAGCTTTATTGGGTAGAGAGGGCAGGCTTGGGGAGGGGTACAAGTCAGAGAAGTATCAAAAGAAAATCCCAGAGCAAACAGAACTGGCCTGATAGCTCTTTAATACACTTCTAACTTGCTGTAAGATACCTTTCTAGTTCAGTTTCTGATAATCTATTCACAAGTATCATCCAGAGGCTGATTGAGCTTTCTCTGGAGGCAGTCACATCTTTGTGGGTGAGTGAGTTCCAAGAAGTCCCTCCTCTTTTCCCCAAGATGGAGGGACCCTTAAATAACCTTTCTGACCTCATCTCTTGGACCCAACCATAAGCCAGTGTCTCCAGACCACGGTTGATGCTGGTTGGTTGGTTTAAAAAACATTAGCATCCTCAGGTGAGAGGATGAACAAGTGCCTCCCCCCACCCCGGGAATTTACAACCCTGGTACCATGGAGGCCAGGTGCATCCAGCAGCCAGAGACTGTAACCGGGGTAGGGGGCTTGGGCTGTAGCCCTACATCAGTGAAACAGGCAGGCAGGGAGGTTTATTCCTCCACAAGGTCCATGATGGGAGTGAGATTTTCCCAGCTGCCAAAGGCAGATGAAGGCCCCGTTCCCTTTGCTGTTTAATACCAGGATGTCTCAAGGGCTTGGGTGGCTTAGACTAAGGCTGTCCAACTGGTGGCCTATGTGGCCACATGGACCTGACTGGGGCCAGCCCTTCACCACACTCCTGCCTTTCCTGGCATTGCTCTGTTCTCACAATGATCTCTTCGCCTGCTGAATCTGTGTGTTGTAGCTCTGGATCTCCCTCCCCAGCAGGAACTTCTGTGTTACAGGGGAGAGAGGGAGGTGTCAGGGAGGGGAGCACTGAGCTGCTGCCTGGGACATGGCCCCACAGACGCACAGGCTTAACTACTTCTTCCCCAATGCAAGGACGTGCACAGGGATGTCCCTAATGCATAGGCATGTCCACACACACACTGGCCACCCCCACAGGGTCACATGTACAATCACTTGTCACCACCACGCACTGTGCATACACTTGTCGCACACACTGCCAGACACATCTGTGCACACACTCATCCCCAGAGCATATTTGCAGACCATGCTGCCGCTCAGACAATCAAACCTGTACAGAAACCACCGCATAGACACACAGCCTCACACATACACAACCCGCCCCCCTCCCCCCGGCCAAAAGCCACACTACCCAACCCTCAGCCGGCACTCAGATCCACCCACCCCTTCCTTTCTTTTTCAGAGAAGCAGCTCTGGGTCCTGGCCAGAGCAAGCAGCACCACTTCTCCCCTATGAATAGCTCTGCTCATTCAGTGGCCAGGCTCTAAGACAACCCCAGAGGGAGTTGCAGTGGGAAGTGGAGTTGTGGCGGGAAGTGGCTGTTCACATCACCTACTAAGGTCCTGAGGATTTGGACCTGTTCATCCCCACAGCCCTGCCTAGGGGTGAGGAGTCTTTTAAAGGGCTTTGGTCTGATCTGATATTAACAGGTCAGTGGTAATGTAACTAGGGCAGGAGCAGAAGGACATGAGCCCCCTAGGCTATGATTCAGAAGGGGCTCCCAGAATATCCTGCAGTGTTTGACTCTCCAGCCCTTGACAACACCTCTTCCCAGGGTGATGAAATGGCTATTTGCACCCCTCCAACTCAGGCTTCTCATCATAACACTTTGGCACATTCCCCTACAGGAGATCAGGCAGTGATTCCATTGCAAGACCCCAAGGAACAGGAGAGGCTGCAGGAAAACAGAGCCATAGACTTCAAAAAAGTTGTTGGGCTGCACCAAGCTTCAGAAATCCCTCAGGACAGACTGGAAAGCCTGGAAGGGAAGCAGAATGCCACTGCACTCGACAGACGGAGAAGAGCTGGGATCAGAAACAGTTGAGAACAAAGAGAAAAACGGGCAGAAAAGACTCCACACCTCAAACTGCAAAAGGTGACAAGGGACACAAAGTGCATGAGGTCAGGAATGTGCATTCATGGTGGCAATATCCCACATCAGAAAAGCACTCCACACACACACACACACACACACACACACACACGAACTAGTTAGCAAAAACTGGCAGCCAAGAGTAGCAGATGTGAAAAAGAACAAACACCCAGCAAGACCCTAAGCCACATGGCCTGTGAATACTTATAACCTAAGGCCACCTGTACACGTGATGAGGGTTTATGTCCTCTAAATTGAAATGGTGGGTTTTTAATTGGTGGATTTCTAATTGCGACAGTTAAAAACCCACAGATTCGATTTAGGGGCTTCCATCATGGTTACTGCAAGGGGCACGATCCTTTTTTTTTCCGGTGGGTTGCTAATGGGCTGGGTGCTGGCTCTGATCTGGGGCAACACCCAGCCCTGTAGCAGCCCACCCAGATGGTCCTGGGGAGTGCTGCCACCAAGGAGGGAAGGTTTGGACCCCCCGCAGTTCAGACGCTGCTGGCAGCTTGTCCCCTGGCCATGGGCAGGCTCCACCAGGAAAAAGAAAAGGATTGGGCCTCTTGCTGCTTTTTTTTTTCCTGCTGGGGCTTCCAGCACCCCCTGCACTGTCCCTGCTACCTTCTTGCCACCTAGGACCACCCAGGAACAGGCGGCTTGCTCCTGGGGCACTGCAGGAAGGCAGCAGAAGGGTGGCTGGGTGTGTTGGTGGCCGAAGAAGGTGTCAGGGATGGTGTGTTGGCTACAAAGCAGCAACTCACAGGATCATCATAAAATTCTAGTTTATTGGATGGATGCAAAAGTCAGACCATAGACCTTGGTGCTGATCCCCTCAAACACACACACACATTCATGCCACACACATGCTCACAGTAGCTAGCTCTGAACACTAAGCACTGGTGTCAAGATAGACCTATCCCCAAGGAGTCCACTGTCAATGGCCAGTCGAGGCTTCGTTCAGCACGATGTTGCTTCAGAAGGGGGTCGCTGGCTGGTCCTTCTGGCTGGACAGGCAGGGTGCTGGTCAGGTCAAAGAGGGCACCATTGGGGATCATTCTTCCCTGCCTTTTATCCCTCTCTGGCAGACTTTGGTGACTCCCCAATTCTCAGGCCTACCCAATCCAAGGGTCGTTGACCTCAAGGGACGTCCCTCTTGGTAGCTGCTGGATGGCAGCTGTCATCCCCAGGGCTCATGTCCGCACATACGTGCAGTCTCAGGAGTCCGTTGATGAATTTTGACTGATTCACTGCCGTGATGAATAGAGCTCTGGAAGTGGTGGATCAGGGGGCATTTCAGCCCCAAGGGTCTGTTTCCTGCATTGATTAGTTCAAACGGGGGCTTCCGTACCTTTAACAATGAAGTTCTGGGAATTCCTGGCTCTTTATTGAGTCTTTCTTCTCCTTGGTCTCTCATTGTGTAGGTGTTAATTGCTGCTCATTTACATGCTTATCCAGACTAGCTACTGTGTTCCACAATCAACCATGATTCATTCAGGGACCTGCTCCAAAGAAAGATTCCTGCTCTTGCTAACATTGTTACATGGTACAACTTACTTTTAAACTTAAAGTACATTTGTAAAAGCATCTACAAGCTCTCTTGTCATTACAAATACACCTTATATAAAAATAATATGAAATAATAAAAGAAAAAGAGAGAGGAAGGAAGAAAAGGTAGAAAAGAGAAAGTATCCCCAAAAGGGGGCAAATACTTAAAGAGGGGCTTTTGCCATATGGAGGAGCTTCACATGGGGGGTGGGGGTGAGGGGGCAGACAAAAGGGTTTCTTGCTACAGGTGCATGGGGCACTGAAAGCCCACCAAGCCTGAGCTTTCCTGAGCCCGCTTGGGTTTCCAGTGCCCTGTGCACCAGCCCCACCAGCACACCCAGCCAGCCTTCTGCCACCTCCCCATGCTGCCCCAGAGGCAAGATGGGTATGCTGGCAGCCAGAGAAGGTGGTGGGGATGGTTCATGGAGTGCTGGAAGCCCAGGACGGCTCAGGGATGGATGTATCACTGCAATTTGTTAAGTTGCAAACTAAAAGACATCAGGCTGTATTTTAGTTTGCTGTGTAACAGTCATTTACAGTGCAATACGCCACCGTGCATGTACAGTGTGACAAAATTCAATTGAAATACACTACCACATGTATAACGCATGATGCAATTAAATTGCTATAAAAGGGCAATTAAACCACTAAAAAGGGCAATTACGTCATGTGTACAAGTGCCCTAAGTGAATTCTTAACTCTAGGGCCTACTACTTACAAATAATTACAGAATCATAGAAAATAAGGGCTGGAAGGGACTTCAGGAGGTTACAACTAGTCCAACCCCTGCTCAAAGCAGAACCATCCCCAACTAGATCATCCCAGTCAAAGCTTTGTCTAGAGGGTGTGCTTAAATGTTACAATTAGCAACTGCTAACTTTAATGAATATCAGTCCCTGTTAAAGTTAGCATGTGCTGGAAGAGTGTCAGCTTCAGGGTTAAAACCCTTTGTCAGACCACAGCTTTGTGCTGCCACCAGAGGCCTGAGCAGGGACATACCTAGAAGCTGGCAAGTTTGCTTCTGCCCTTTCTGCACGCAGGCCCCCAGCATCAACACACACACACATGCACAGCCTCAGTATACATACACACATACATCACCCCAACTCCAGTGTGTGCACATGTACACACTGGTCTTTGGCTGCTGTCACTGCTTACCTAGGGCACCAGGGTGGTGGCATTGGCAGTAGTAGAAGGGAGCCCAGAAGCATACAAGGAGCACTCCCCTGTCACCACATGCAGCCCCTGCTGCTGCTGCTGCCATCCACATATCCCAGCTGTGCTGCTTGGTGATGACAGAAACCAAAGAATAGCCTAGGGTGTGGGCATGCATGTGTGTGCGCATCTGACTTGTGGTTTTGTGTGTATCCCTCTTTGGTCCCCTTGTAGCTCAGCAGCTCCCTGCCCCACTTCCCATGTCACCCACGCACTTCACATGGGCCCTTCTGCAACCCAGCAGCACCCCACTCCCTCTCACGCTTCACCTTCTGTTGGGGATATCAGGAATACCTTTGGGATTGGTGGGTGAAATGGGGACCAAGGAACCATTCCAGTAATTGGCTTGATTTATTAATAAACTACAAGCTTGCTTCACTTACAGTATAACATAGCATACCGCAGAGGCGCAACTGCAAGTTGTGGAGAACTTCAGTGTCAGGATCCCCAGAGTCCGCTGGCCGGGCATCTTGGAGGTCCCAGGAGAAATCTTCGACAGGGTGTTAAGTGCTGTTGGGTGAATTCCAGCACTTCCAATTTGCTGCAATTGCTTACAGCTTACAGCTGCACCTCCAGAAATGTAATATATCTCATCCAATGCACCAAATGCCCTGATGGAAAATACATAGGAGAGACCAAACAACAACTACACACCAGAATGAATGACACCGGAAAACTATCAAAGACAGAAATACCCAATGACCTGTGGGGGCACATTTCTCACAAGAAAACCACTCTCTCTCCAACCTCTCAGTCCTGATCCTCAAAGGAAACTTACACAACACTTCCCAGAGACGAGCCTATGAGCTCCACTTCATCAACCTCCTGGATACTAAAAATCATGGACTAAATATAGACATTGGATTTATGACACATTATAACCTGCCTGACATCTGACTCCCCAGGTATCTCTCCACTTTCATCCCCCTTCTCTCTCTTCCCCACCCACCTCCACCCAGCCTGTCTCCCACCCATTGACTCCTAATCTACATTTTCACTGACTACCTGTCTTGTACGCATACCAGCCCAGCCCCTGGCAACTTTACTTTTCATTCCATCCAGGAAGAGCGCACACCAACTGCTGACACTTCCTTAGCCTGACGAAGGGTTTTTGAACCCGAAAGCTTGCTTAATAATTATTTTCCAACTATCTGGGTTCATCTAATAAAAGATATCAGATTCACCCAAGGAACCTTGTCTGCCTATGTCAACAACACGGCCACAACCTACACGCCTGTAGTTGCTTAGGCATTTTATATTCTATCGAAGGGGTGTTACTCTGGCTTCAAGAGTGAACCAATCATGTTTTACAACTTATTTTTTGTACAGCTGAATTTTACGTGTGGTTTACTAGCTGGGAGAGCAACCTTTGCACTTACCAGCTCTACTATACCAGCATCCAATCATAGTGTTTGTCTAGGTTCCATCTGTATCCTGCTGCCTCAGACTGCACGCTAAGGCCTGAAGTGCTAGTCCACATCCTGATATAACCTGCTCACTGATATGTCTGAGGTGTCAAACCACATTCTTATAAAAACCTGCTCATTGACAGGGGCTCAAAATAGGGCACAAAATGGGTCACCTCAACTTCCAGTGTGAAATAATTACATAGAGACACAGAATGGCATTGCTTATGCTAGAAAAAGTTCTTTGGGTAAATGTGATATCTTTTTTAGACCAACTCTAAAATAATTGGAAAAATTGTTCTTTGCAAGCTTTTGTGCACCAACGTCCTTTTTCAGACATAGGGAGAGTCCGCTGGTGCTACGTCTTCTCCATGATGAAGTAGAAGCCAATATGCAAAATGCAGGTCTGTGAAAATGCATATGCCCAGTGAGGATCAAGGGGAATGGAAGACCATAGCTGTGAGACAGGTAGGTGGTAGCTGTGAGACAGGGCGGGAGGGGGAGGGCAGATGTTGAACTGGTAATAAATCCAATGTCTATATTTAGTAGGCCCATGCGAAGTGGCTAGTATTTGCTTCAGATTTGGCCGATTCAGGGGACAGTGATTCGATTTGGTTATTCGAATCACTGTCCCAATTCGAGTCAGCCGAATCTGATGAGGAGATTCAGCTGCTGCCGAATCTCCGAATCTGCAAATCAGACAAGCCCATCCCCCCCAGCCCGGCAACGACTGCCCTGCCCACCCCAGCTCCCTGCTCTTTGGGGAAAAAAAAAAGCCCCAACTGAGCGAGTGCTGCAAGCCAGGGAGGCGATCCCCACTGCCCCAACTGCCCCACACTGCATGGGGGGGACTCTGCATGACCCCTCTGAGCCCCCCCGCAACTGCTCCCCCAGTCTCCCCATGTGCACCCTGCCTGGGCCAGCTTTGGCCCTTTAAGAAAAAAAAAACCTGAAAAACCCCCCAGAATGACCACTCCTGCTGGCAGGGGGCCATCTCCACTGCCCCCACATTGTCCCACACCATGTGGGAGGCTCTGCATGAACCCCCCAAAGCTCCAAAGCTGTACCAGGAGGGGTGAG
>NW_005843146.1:245202-247273 GCF_000455745.1 Alligator sinensis | reverse complement strand
GGGCCCGGGGGCTTTTTTTTTTAAGTACCAGGAACTGGGGCGGGGGAGAGGGCAGCCATGGTGGGGGCTGGGGGAGCAGTCAGGGGTTGGAGGGGGCTGGCAGGGGTCTCCCCATGGTCCCCTTCCCCCTCCCCCAGTCTCCCTTCCCTTGACCCTGGTACTTACCAGCTTGGAGCTGGCTGCAGCTCCCTGCTGCAGCCACCAGGGACTGCCCGAATCATCAAAGCTCTCTGAATCTTTGCCAAAGATTCAGAGAGCTTTGAATTGACTCAGACCTTTAAGTTGGTCCCCTGATTCAATTCGGATTTGGAATATCGGCCACCGAATTGGATTTATGAAGTGAAGTTTGTAAGCTCATCTATGAGAGGTGCTTTGTAAATTCCCTTTGAGGATTAGAACTGAGAGATTAGAGAGAGAGTGGTTATCTCTCTAATAGTAACAGGTAATTGGGTGTTTTTGTTTTTGATAGATTTTCAGTGTGTGTTCATTCTGGTACACAGTTGTCTGGTTTCTCCTACATATTTTCCATCGGGGTATTTAGCACACTGGATGAGATATATTACACAACCTCTCTGGGTAATCTGTTCCAGTGTTTTACTAACCTCCTAGTGAGAAATTTCTTCCTAATGTCTAACCTAAACTTCCCTTGCTCCAAGTTGAGCCCATTGTTCCTTGTTCTGTTATCTGCTACCACTGAAAACAGTCCAGCTCCATCCTGTTTGGAAGTCCCCTTCAGAGAGTTGAAAGTTACTATTAAATCCCTTCTCAGTGTTCTCTTATCTAGACTAATCAAGCCCATTTCCCTCAGCCTCTTCTCACAACTCATGTGCCCCAACCCCTGAGCCATTTTCAATGCCCTCCGCTGGACTCTCTCCAATGTGTCCACATCCCTTCTGTAGTGGTGGGCCCAAAAATGGACACAGGACTCCAGATGTGGCCTCACCAGTGCTGAATAGAGAGGAAGAATCACTTTCCTCAATCTACTGGCAACACTCCTACCAATGCAGCCCAGGATGCCGTTAGCCTTCTTGGCAACAAGGGCACACTGCTGGCTCATATTTAGCTTATTGTTCACTGTAACCTCCAGGTCCTTTTCTGCAGGGTTGCTGCCCAGCCAGTCAGCCTCCAGCCTGTACCGGTGCATGTTTTTTCCTAAGTGCAGGACTTGGCACTTGGGCTTGTTGAACCTCATGAGATTTCGTCTGACTCAATCTTCCAATTTGTCTAGGTCTCTCTGTATCCACACTCCAGCATATCTATTACCCCTCTCAGCTTGATGTCATCTGCAAACTTGCAGAGGGTGCACTCTATCCCATCTTCCAGGTTGCTGGTGAAAATATTGAACAAAACTGACCCCTGGGGCCAGAACTGACCCAGGCAGGGTGCAGGGCCTGGGGAAAATCAGCCCATGCGGGGCCCCGCCCCCTCTCTGATCCCATGGGCCCTGGACCTGAAGAAGCTGCCGCTGCCATTGGCAGCAGAAGCATCAGCAGCAGAGGATGGGAATAGTGAGCAGCTGGGCGTGGAGCCGCCACTCCACCCAGCTCTGTGCTGCAACTGCTCTGCCCAGCTCCATGGGCCCCCCAAAGCATGGGGTCTGGAGCAGTCACCCCGATTTGCCCCCCGCTTAGGGACAGCCCTGCCTGGGGCATTTTAGTTGATACTGACTGCCAGCTAGACTTTGAGCCATTGTTTACTACCCATTGAGCCTCATAATCCAGCTAGTTTTCTGTCCACCTTATAGTCCATTTGTAACAGGGAACCCTAGCCCTGTCGGCAGAAGGCAGGTCCGCTCCTTTAAGACCAGAACTTTCTGGGCACGGAGGGCTGGAAAGGAAGGGGTTAAATGCTGAGCCTGTCCAGATAGTCAGCTGACTGGAAGGGAAAGGCCAGGACTATAAAAACCCTGGGCAGAGTGGCAGTGGGGGAGCAGGAGTCAAAGGGGAAGGAGTGCTTCCTGGTGCTCCATGAGGAGGCTTGGTGAGTGGTCCAAAGGTGGGAAGAGGGGAACTACGGAAGCCCTGGAGAGACAGCAGCCGCACCACAGCCAGGACCGCAGCTGACGGGGGGG
>NW_005843146.1:243397-245183 GCF_000455745.1 Alligator sinensis | reverse complement strand
AATGTAAGCTGACATGCTGCTTTTCTTGATCACATTTGCTGGTGGCAGTTATTACCCATGGATGGGATTGTTTATTTTTTTTCTTTTTGATTTCTAAATAACACCGGTGGTTTGGGTGAGGCTATTAGGGGAAGGAAGAGGCCTCATTTTTGGGGACCCACTATGGAGTGAGGACCCCAGAGCCAGCGAGGGTGTACATTTGGGAGTACATAGGCCCCGGTGCCAGCAGGGGTGCAGGATTTTGGGGTGCACTGACCCCAGTGCTTGGAAGTGTGATCTTAAAAGAGAGGGGAGGTCGGGTGCACCTGAGGTACAGTTGTATTTTGGTCTTCTCTTTGGACTAGGAGAGGGCAAGATCAGGGTCATCCCTTGGCTTTGAACTTGTGGTCCTCTGGCTGTGGGGCCGGTGGCCAGGCCTCTGGGCCAGGGGGGCCGCGCTCCAGATTGGAGCAGAAAAGGGGGCTACGAGTGTCAAGACACCAGAAAAGGCTAGCGCCTCGGAGTCAAACCCTGTTTGGTGGGTTTAGATAGGGAGGCCTAGCTAGAGAAAGACAGGGGTCAGGCCCGCGTAGGTGAAAGGCCCCATCATACAAAATACAATAGGCAGTCTCCCACTCACAAGAACATCATCATAATAATTTCCATCAAGACGTGGCAGGCGAGTAGAGGGCAGGCGATAAGAACTTCAAAAAAGATGCCAAGGGCACCCCACGTAAGGCTCAGATTACCAGAGAAGATGGTGCTGGGGAGGGTGACCTGTTACACTGTTCAACCAACCCATACTTCCTTAAATTTCTTGCAAGAATATTGTGGAAGACTGTATCATAAGGCTTGCTAAAGTCAATTTATATCACATCCACTGGGCCCGCAGCATTCACAGAGCCAGTCATCTCTTCATAGATGGCAATCAGGTTGATTAGGCTTGATCTGCCCTTGGTGAATCCATGCTGACCGTTCCTATTCAGCTGCTTCTCTTCCAAGTGCTTAGAAATGGACTTCTTGAGGATCTGCTCCATGATTTTTCCAGGGATTGAGGTGAGGCTGATCAGTCTGTAGTTTCCTGGATCCTCCTTCTGCCCGCTATTAAAAATGGGCACCAGATTTGCCCTTTTCCAGTCTTCTGGGAACTCTCCTGATCACCATGAATTTTCAAAGATGATGGCCAGCGACTCTGCAATCACATCAGCCAACTCCCTTGGCACCCTTGGTTTCATTGCATCTGGCCTCATGAACTTGTATACATCAGGCTTTTCTAAATACTCCCTAACCTGTTCTTTCTGCTGTTTTGGCTGCTCAGCTTCTACCCATATTCTGCTTTCAAGTGCAGTAGTTTGGGAACTGACCTTACTTGTAGAGACTGAGATGAAAAAGGCATTGAGTACTAGAGTTTTTCTGCATCCTCTGTCACTAGGTTGCCTTTCCTGTTCAGTAAGGGACCCACACTTTCCCTGATCTTTCTGTTGCTAAAATACTTGTAGAGATCCTTCTTGTTACCCTTAACATCCCTTGCTAGCTGCAAGTCCAATTGGACTTTGGCCTTCCCTGACTGCCTGAGCAATATTCTTATACTTCTGCCTAGTCATCTGTCCAAGCTTCCACTTCTTGTAAGCTTCCTTTTGTGCTGAAACTTGCCAAAGAGTTATCTCCTAAGCCAAGCTGGTCACCTGTCATCCTTGTTATTTTTCCTGCACATCAGTATGGTTTGTTCCTGCACTCTCAGTAAGGCTTCTTTTAAATACAGCCAGCTCTCCTGGGCTCCTCTCCCCATCAGATTGGCTTTCCAGGG
>NW_005843146.1:241774-243339 GCF_000455745.1 Alligator sinensis | reverse complement strand
AAGAGTGCTGAGGTCAAAATGACCCCAGCTAGGTGATTATCTAGCCTCTTTCTGAAGACCCCCAGGGTAGGAGCCAGCACCACTTCTCTTGGAAGTTGTTTCCAGATCCTGGCCACCCTGAGTGTGAAGTAGTGCTTTGTGATACCTAGCCTGAATCTACTGTCAGTCAGCTTATGGCCATTATTCTTAGTTACTCCTGGTAGTGCTTGGGGGAACAGGGACTCTCCCGTTCCTTGCAGGTTCCCCCTGGAAAGTTTATAGATGGCCACCAGATCCTCTCTCAGCCTTCTCTTGTGGAGGCTGAACAGGTTCAGGTCCCATATCCTCTCCTCATAGGGCCTGCCCTGCTGCCCCCTGATCATGTGAGTGGCCCTCCTTTGGACCCTCTCAATGCTGGCCTCATCCCTCCTGAAGTGCGGCACCCAGAACTGGACACCATACTCCAACTGCAGCCTGACCACTGCCACATAGAGGGGGAGGATCATGATAGACTTGTACATGTCCAGCTTTTCTAAATAGTCCCCAACCTGTTCTCTCACCACTGAGGGCTGCTCACCTCCTTCCCAAACTGTGCTGTCAGGTGCAGTAGTCTGGGAGTGCGCCTGCATGGAGCAGGAAGTGTCTTGTACCATTTTGTGTTTTATCTTACATCTGTATAGGTCATTGGTCCTCCAGCATCCGATCATGCAGCATCCCCCACCCCCCATTCTCTCTGCACCCTCTCCACTGCTGCCCACCCCCCTGCAAGCTGGCAGCTGCTACTGCTGCCCCATGCCAAGTACTGAGAGTCCCAAACCCTTAGGGTGCTGCTCCATAGTTGGTAGACCTGTGTCCAGGCCCTTGCCCCACCCCTTGCTGTCAGAGTGCTGCTTTGAAGGGGCACTTGTGCACGTGATGGTTGTCACAATGTACATGTGATGAAAATGTCATTTGTGTGGCTTAATGGCATCACACACTATATGTGCACCAGTTTTGGGTGTTTTAGATGAGTTTGCATGTTTACAAACTAAAACATCCTGATGTAGTTTAGCGTGCAATGCTGCAGCTGTCAGCTCACCCCCTGGCTGTGAGACAGGGAGGCAGTCTCCACAGAAAAAAAGGATCAGAGTCCTCACTGCTTCTACCTTCAGTGGGCTAACGCGTCTAGCAGGATGCTTGGGGCCGCCCAGGAATGGGTTGGCTTTCCCCTGGGTACTGAAGGGAGGAGGCAGGAGGGTGGTTGAGTTTGCTGGCAGCTGGATGAGGTGTCAGGGACAGTGCATGGGGCACAGAGACACCCAGGTGGGCTGCTAGCTGGTCAGGTGCTGCCTTAGCTCAGAAGCACCTGATCTAACACTTCCCCAAGCCTGCCCAGGCTTCCAGCACCCCATGCTCCCTCCCTGCTGCCTTCTCTGGCTGCCAGCATAACCAGGTTGCCCTTGGGGCAGTGCGGGGAGGCAGAAGGCGGGTGGCTGGTGGATGGAGAAGGCAGCAGGGATGATGCACAGGGTGCTGGAAGCCTGGACAGGCTCGGGGAAGCATTGGATTGGGTGCCCGGAAGCTGGGGGCGGAACCCGCCAGCTAGG
>NW_005843146.1:238708-241720 GCF_000455745.1 Alligator sinensis | reverse complement strand
TCTGGCCAGAGGCAAACCCAGCCACTCTCCTACCACCTTCCCACACTGCCCCAGGGGCAAACCAGCCCATTACTGGGTGGCCCCAGGCATCCTGCTGGCTACAGGTGCCTGCTGAAGGCAGAAGTAGTGAGGGGCCCAATCCTTTTTATTTATTTTATTCAATGGAGCCTGCTCACCTCTCCCATGGCCAGGGGATAAGCTGCTGGTGGGCCAAGCAGCCCCTGAACTGTGAGGGGCCCCAGTACTTCCCTCCATGGTGATCCGGGGCCACCAAGGCAGGCTGCTAGTGGGCTGAGTGCTGCCCTAGCTTGGTGGCAGCACTGGGCCCAATTCATCTGTTTCCTGAACTCTCCCACTGGAAGCCTGCCGGGCGCTGCTCCCCAGATGGGCTCAGGGAAGAGTTGGATTGAGCCAGGTGCTGCCTGTAAGCTGGGGCAGCACCCAGCCCATTAGCTTAAGTTAATGCACATTAAGGGTGCATGTCTACACACGTGCACCCTTACTACACATTAAAAATGGTAACTTAGGCTTTTGGGGCATTTATACACATATATTTGTCTGCTCTGACATGTTGGAGATTTGGTGTGTCGGAGCTGACTCGAGTTTAAGTTGAGTCTCTTCTGCATATGAGCTGATGCGCCTGGCACTGCATGACATACATTTGTATAAATGGCAAAATGCACATCAGCACTGAGAAAATGGCAGTGGTGCACTTTTGAACTAAAACGCCTTTGGTGGGCCCTTTGTGCCTAAATTTGATACCTGCAAATGCTTGTAGGTTAAAGTGCAATAATGCATAAGTAGATGCATTAAAGGCCATTAACACTATGTGTGTGGACTGACTTGGGACTAACTTGAGTCCCAAGTCAGTCCACACACAGCATTAATACCGTTCAACATCCACACATGTAGACATCTGCCTAAACCCCCTTTATGTGCATTAAGCTAATGTGCATCATATTTAGCCACTGTGGGGCTGTGAGCCAATCAGCTGGGCCACAAAGCCAGGGCCCTAGCAAGCATTCTCTATCTGTTGGCATACCTGGACCCCTAACTCGGCCTATGGCTAGGCCTCATTCTAATTCAGGCCTCCTGCTAGACCTCACTTTTTCTGGCCTTTAACTCAGCCTCCCACTCTGCCAGCCTACCTGCCCTGGTCTTTCTTCCCCTCACTGTGGTTCTCAATGCTCTTCCTGGGCTCTCACTCCCAGGCATGCTGTTCCAGTCTCAGTCTCATAACCTAACTCTCACCTGCTGGCTTTGAAAACAATATAGTAGGGCCACTTATGGTTCTGGACTGACTCTCGAATTTGGAATTTATTGTGGCTAATTTGGCTTGTAATATGGAAAATTTAAATTAAAAACAAAACAAACTTCTGTCCTTCCCAGGCTGCCCCCACCATTTCTGCCTTTGCTGTTAGGAGGCAGTGATCTGAGAAACCAACCAGCATTGATTCTGCTTTCGCTGCTATCCATTCGTTGGGGAGGAGGACGCAAAGTCTGAGTGATTTTTAGCCTGGCCCAAGGGGTCTACCTGGGTGAAGCTTCCCCTGGGACCCTGTGCCCCTTTGCCCGCTGCTATCCATTCGTTGGGGAGGAGGACGCACAGTCTGAGTGATTTTAGCCTGGCCCAAGCGGTCTACCTGGGTGAAGCTTCCCCTGGGACCCTGTGCCCCTTTGCCCAGGTCTACCAGGCAGTGGTTGCTGATGAGCTGCTGCACCAGTTTGGATGATTTGTTCAGGCCCTTCTGTTTGGCTCTGCTTATCCTGTCTCTCTCACTGATGATACAGTTAAAATCTCCTGCCATCACTACCAGTCAGGTGCTGGGTAGTGCCACCCTCATGTTCTCTAGGGAGATGCACCTATTTTTGTCTGTTTTGCTAGTGTGTAGCCATTGACAATGTCAAATTTCCTTCCTGCTATGTCACAGGTGACTTGTAACAGTCCGCCTGCAACAATTTGTCACTGTTGCAGGGGGCACATCTTGTCTTCTTTCAGTAGAATAGCTACCCCTGCTGCCCTGTTAGAGTTACTGCCGGATCAGTAAGATTCCCGGTGTTGGGCAGGGGAGCTGGGCATGGATCTGAAGCAGAGGGAGCAGGAGCCTGCAACAAGCAGCTGGCAAGTGCTGGCACTGGTGACCTGCAGCCACCGCATGGCTCCTCCAGGGCCTGACATGCACCTGGCTGCGTGTAGGCAAGGTCATAGTCTATCTGAGGGGCCCTCCCCTGCTTCCCTCTGGGCCACTGACCCCTGCCCAGGACTCTCTGCTTGTGCTGCCTGCCTCGCCGTGCTCCACCTGGGCAGAAGCCGTGCACACAATCCCAGGCAGCCTGCCCCAACCCACCCTGCTGAAGCCCCCTCCCCACCCACCCCAGCATTGTGTGGGGCCCTGAGCAATGCCCCAGACCAGTACCACTACCTGCCACTCATTGCATCCATCATGCATGTGTGTGTGTGTGTGGCACGCCCTAACCACAGTGCCCACCCCTAAGGCCAGCTCTGCTGTACTGTTACAGCCTTGTGTCTGCTCTAACTGAGCAAGGGCAGGGCCCTCCAGAGTGTGAGGAACCCAAATGGGACTTAAAGCTTCCTTAACCCCCAACCAAGCTGAAGACTGGGACTTGGGCCCCTTTCCCTTCAAAAGGGAATTGTTGTTAAATCGTAATCCTGTTTGCAAAGCGCCTTATAACTGGAACTAGACACAAAGTGGTTTTCCTGTCCACTGAGAATCTTTGAGGTTTCAAAGAAGGTTCCAGCCCCAAATCAGGATGAAAGGGTGACATTTCAAAAATGCTTATGAACCAATGAACTGGCAGTGGAAATTCAGTTGGGATGAATTTTAGAGTTGAATCATTTCCAAATGTTTCATTTTAACTTTGACCCTTTTTCCCATCCACATTTATTAAAATATTGAAACAGACATTTTGACTCAAAGCCAAGCCATTTATATTGGAAAATACTAAAATGGGTTATTTCAGCAATTCTGAAATATTCCCTCATTTCCCCCC
>NW_005843146.1:233817-238682 GCF_000455745.1 Alligator sinensis | reverse complement strand
AAAAAAAAAAAAAAGGATTTAAATTGGGTTTACTGGACAACCCCTCCTCCCCCCCCACCTAATCCCAGTTTGTTAAAAAGAATCCCAACCACTTCTACCTGCCTTATTGCCACGATGCTATTACGCAGACTAGCAGCAAGCTCTGCAGCTGGTTTGGGTAATTAGCCAGAGCTTGGTCAGACTTAACTAGTAGCTTTTAACAGTGGGATTCTGTTGTTCATGATAAAAAATGAACATGTGGCCAGCTGCAGAGATGTCACAAATTGATATAGTTTCTGGAAAAAGTTGGACCGGCCACACCAGTGAATAAAGTTTGGCTGACATCATAGAATCCTAGAAGTCGGGTCAGAAGGGACCTTGCAGATCTTCAGGTCCGACTCCCTGCCTGGGCAGGAAGAAAACTGGGCTCAAATGACATCAAAGGAGCTAGGACAATGAAAAGTGCGGGCTGTAATGATCAGTTATGGTAAGCATGCACAGCTGCAAAGGGGGGTTGGCTGTTCCTGTTTGATTTAAGAGTGTCTCTTTTGTGGTCATTGTGCTGAGGAGATGTCCCAGACCAACAGAGGCCCTAATGTAACAGTTCTGAGCATTTCTTCTTTCCCAACACCAGAGTTCACTTTTTTGTTGGCTCTGGATTTAGGACCCAGATACTCTGTTCTGACAGAGGAGGAAGGGAGAGGGGGGCACCCTACTTCCCCCCCCCCTTGCAGACTGACCATGACCTTTCCCAAAAAGCAAACCTTTAAATACCATTTTTAAGCCATCACTCTTCAGAGTCAAAATTATCTCCAAAAAGATGTTAAAATTTGCAGATGTGTCAGAGACATGTTACAAGACTCATTTGAAGTCTGCCAGAGTGTGGAAGACTTGCTGAGCTTAATCTATTGAGCTTATCAAAGAGGAGATCAACACGTGACTTAATTGCAATCTACACAAGAAGAACTGACAGCAGACTCCTCTTTTCCGTAGTAGACAGAGGCAGAATAAGATCACACATACAGAAGCTTCAACAAGAACAACTCAGAGTGTGAACAATGAGCCCTTTTTAACAGCCAGGGGAAGTTACCGCTAGAAGCAACTGGCCTTTGATGTGCAGGATTTCTTTAAATTATAGTCAGATTCATCTCTCACAGAGAGCATCAGTTCAACCGCACATCACCGGGCGTCATGCAGGAATGGCTGAATGGCACTATCTGCCATGGGTCAGGTTGGTTGGTTGGTCAGACAGGATGACTTACTGGCCCCTTGTGGTTCTACATGCAATGACTTATTTTTTTCCTCTCCAATCTGTTGCTCACATTTTAATTTGTTTTTACTGCCATTGGAAGGTTCTTTATGCAATGCCAGGGACTTTACAAGGAATCGTGGGTAAATTGGGCTGGAAGAGACTTCATGAAGTCATTACTCCTGCCTACACCTCAAGGGAAGATTGTCCTTGTTCAGATTATCTCAGCCAAGTGTCTATCTAACCTGCTGTTGAAAATTTCCAGGGATGGACCTTCCAAAACCTCTCTAGGTTGCTTGTTCTAATGCTTGACAAGCCTCAAAGTCAGAAAGTTATTCCTAATCTCCAACCTAAAATTCTGCCATTGCAGATTAAGAGCGTTGCTCTTATTACTGTCCCCTACAGACTCAGAGAAAAGTCTACATCCCCTGTAAGAACCCTTCAGGTTTTGAAGATAATCAAATCCCCACTCAGGCTTTTCTAGGCTACACAATCCTAGTTCTTTCAGCCTGTCTTCATAAGCCATATTTCATAGACCTCTAATCATTTTTGTTGCTCTCCACTGCATTCTTTCTAATCAGTCCAAATCTTCCTTGAAGCATGGGGCCCAAAACTGGACACATCCCATTCCTTTGTTGTTTGTGTGGATTATTTTAATTAAATAATAAAAAGCAGGAAGAAGATTTGAGCAACCGAATACTGCCATATTCCTCCATATACAAGACACCCTTGAGTTTAATACATCAATGTTTTTCTGAATTTAATAAAAACATAAAACAGTGATTCAAGACATGCTTTCAAGGATGCTTTTTAACTTTCTATTAGTAAAATTAAGGATGTAGGCCATTCTTAAAAGAAATATTTTGTTTTGAAAAATGTATGGTATATTCGGAGGAATAAGGTACTATTTGAAGCAGAGCTTCAGCTGTTATATATATATTGTCATATTGCCAATGACTTCAAAGGAGCTACATCTTCTGTGAGCAAAATGCATCCAACTAGCAAGTGTTCTTCATTAATTTTATTTGAGTTTTGAAGGATTAAAAATCAAAGAAATGACATGGAAAAAAATTGTCTTCATGTAGCACCAAGGTTGTGAACTCGGAGCCATTCAACTTGTAAGGAAAAATGAACTGACAAAAAGCAATGTCCAGGGAATCCCTCTCCTGTCCCTGCAGAGTTCACAAATAGGGTGGTACTGTGGAAAAGGCACGGGACTGACCCTCAGGAAACATTGCTATAGTCTCTTGCTCTTTCCCAGATGTTGTGGGGGTTTGCGGGCAAGAGGGATTTAGACATCAGGGGCACAGACAGAAGTGAAGCTCCCCACTGTAGCTATGAAGGCTTTGCAGGAAGCGTTCAGAGTTACAACCATCCCCTGGACCAAACAGAAGTTCACTGTTGATTCCCGGGGGGAGGGGAATCCAGCTGCTGGCTGGAGCCTGCAGCCGGTTTCTCTTAGCAAGGGCCCCTCTTCTTTCCCAATTTTCCCTGTTTCAGAATGGGAGGAGGGGAAAGGAGCACAGGGAACTCATTCTAGGGGTTCCCCAGATGGCTCTGGAGGATGGGAGGGATGAATTGGAGCCCCCCATTTGGGGGAGCAGGGGAGGAGAGCGGCTCTAATACACCCACCCCACCCTCCATCAGGGGCTGAACTCCCCCTGCTCCCTTTCCCCTCTCCCTTTCTGAAGACACTGTCAGGCTGGGAGCTCTGCAGACACAAGTTATAGAAGACGCTCCTTTTGCACGTCTTCATCAGATTTTCACCCAATTGACCATTTTTAAAGCTGTCTTCAGCTGTGCACTTGTGTTTGGTCATTGCCATAAACTGCTTTGTGTGGCCAAATCAGGCAAAAATTGTTACTTTTGTCTGCACCCTAGCCTTTGACTGGAAGCTGTTTGGGAGAGGGACCATCTCGTGTGTGTGTGTGTGTGTGTGTGAAGAGTCCAGCAAATGGGGGCCTGGTCTCTATCAAGGGTCGGACAAGTGCTATAATGCAGAAGTTGATGAAGAAATCTCATATAAGCTGAGAACCCTTACCAGAGTCTTGATTACAGATGTCTTGATTACATATTTTGAAAATCACCAAGAGCCAGATTTCCCAGCCAGTGTCATTCAGACATATATCTATTACTTATAATGAGGGTCTGGTCCACAATTGTTGCTAGATGGAATAAAAATGAATATGCAGGATGTTTTCCAGTCCATCTCTGTGAGTAGAGGTTATGAATCCAGATATTTAAATCTGCACAGCTTGTTTCTGGCAAATCCATCTCAGGTCAGTGTTGCAGATTTCAGATTGTATATGACCACCTCTCATTGCAGCACAGCTCTTCTCATCAGTGGCACCTGACACTGGAAACCTGTGGGGTGAGAGGCAAATCAAGAAGCTGAGTTCCAGGTTCCTATGTAGTTGCTTACATGCTCTCAAGAGAGTTGTGCCACTGCTTGCAATGAAAGGGAGAAGTGGGGGGTGGGTGGGGGGGAAGCAGAGGGGGCTTGTCTGCACTGGGAAGTGAAGGTGCAGGAAACTTCCATGTGGATCCTCAATGGCTTCCCACGTGAGCAGCCCAAGTGAGCTCTAAGGCCTTAAGCACACATTGATTTGTGGCATTACAAGAGCCACAGCACTTCGTAGCAATAACACATTTTGGGTGAATACATTCAGAGCCCCACGGCTGGGAAGATGCAAATCATGGTGAAGGCTTTCTTCAGCGAGCTCTTCAGCCAGGGAGAGATAGGGGGCTGCTTGGCTATAAGGTGAAGTGAGCTATTAGGCTAAAAATGGGGAGACCTTTCTTTCTTATACCCTCCAACTCATTTACCCTGAAGTCTACATGGCCCAAGTGAAGGCTACTGAGCACACCCAGAAAGAAAAAAAGGCCAAAGTGACTATACAAGTGCAGGGAGAGTCCAAACTCTTCCTAAGCGCTTGAAATAGCACTTACCCAGCTACACATTAGGAGCATAAAGGAGCAAGAGGATAAAGAGCATAAAGGAGCTGTAACAGCACCCACACAAAGAGTCAGTGCAGTATAGCTGGTGAATTGAAAATTAATTCCCTAGATTACTGCACACTTAATTCTCATGTGAACAAACCCTTTAACTTCCCAATGTGGGGAGGTGTTTACAAGGGCTGTGTGAAACAGAAGCATTTCGTTTTGACCAGCATTTCGACATTTCAACAGAACTGTTTTTTGTTTCGACTTTTGTTTTGAGTTGAAACAGCTGTTCCGTTTCGTTCCATCGAAACGTTTTACCGTTTTGACCCTGTTTCGACATTTCACCCATAGGCTATAATGGGGAAGGTCAAAGCAGCCTATAATTTTGTCATTTATGGCCAGATTTGGATGAAACTTGCAGAAATGGTAGCCCCTTCTGAGGCGATAAAGCGTGCCAAGCTTCAAGAAGATAGGTGCAGGGGGTCAGAGAAACTGTACCCCAAAATCTTGAGAGCAAAACTCATGTCATGAGGGTCAAAACTGCAGGGATGGTAGCCCCTGGTGAGGCCACAAACCCTGCCAAATTTCAAGGTGATAGGTGCAGGGGGTTGGGGGGAACCGCACCTCAAGCTGCTGACAGGCAAAACTCATGACATAGATGACACTGTGTGTGTTAAGGCGCAGCAGGCTGAAA
>NW_005843146.1:212666-232992 GCF_000455745.1 Alligator sinensis | reverse complement strand
CCTTGCCCCCTTAGCTGCTGACAGGCAAAACTCGTGACATGGGTGCTTGTGCAACTGTGTCTGTCTTGGGGCGGTGGGTGGGGGGAGGAGGGGGAACTACTGCAGGCCTGGCTGCTAAGCTACTGTGTTACCAGTTACTAATCAATAATGATTCACTCAGGGACCAGCTCAATACACAGTTGCTAGCTAATGTAACCAGTTAATTAGCAACAATTAACACCTACAAAACCACAGGCTAAGGAGAGGAAAGAATCAATACAGACAATCAACTTCCCCCAGACAGAGAGAGTCAGTTGCACAAGCACCCATGGCACGAGTTTTGCCTGTCAGCAGCTAGTGGTGCAGGGCCCCAGAACCCAGAAGCCCTGCACCTATCTCCTTGACAGCCGGCAGGCTTCATGGCCACAACAGGGGCTACCATTGCTGCAGCTTTCACCCCGCTGCGCCTTAGCACGTGACACCTGTCAGGCTTTGTTGCCTCAGCAGGGGCTAGCATCTCTGCAGTTTTGACCCTGCTGTGGCTTAACACATACATGTGACACAAGTTTTGCTTTCAGGATTTTGGGGTGCAGTTTCTCTGAACCCCCTGCACCTATCTCCTTGACACCTGTCAGGCTTTGTTGCCTCAGCAGGGGCTAGCATCTCTGCAGTTTTGACCCTGCTGTGGCTTAACACATACATGTGACACAAGTTTTGCTTTCAGGATTTTGGGGTGCAGTTTCTCTGAACCCCCTGCACCTATCTCCTTGACACCTGTCAGGCTTTGTTGCCTCAGCAGGGGCTAGCATCTCTGCAGTTTTGACCCTGCTGTGGCTTAACACATACATGTGACACAAGTTTTGCTTTCAGGATTTTGGGGTGCAGTTTCTCTGAACCCCCTGCACCAATCTTCTTGAAGCTTCGTATGCTTTATGCCCTCAGAAGGGGATACCATTTCTGCAAGTTTTATCCAAATCTGGCCAGAAATGACAAAGTTATAGACTGTTTTGACCTTCCCCATAATAGCCTATGGGTGAAATGTCAAAACAGGGTCGAAACAGTGAAACACTTCGACTTGCCTCTTTTCGTTTTGAGGCTGTTTTGACCATATCTGTTTCATTTTGATTTTGCTGTTTTGACCTCAAAACAGGTCGAAACAGCGTTGAAACAAAGCTGGTGGCGAAATGTTGCACAGCCCTAGTGTTTACAGAGTCAGGGCCTGTGTCTCACTGAATTCTGGCCCCACTGAAACCAACGGTTCTGCTGTTGACTGGGAGGGAGCCAGGGTTTTACCTTCCATGTTCACTGCAGATGGATGTGAAATACTGATTGGGAATCACTCACAGCGTTAGATTTAATGGAGATCCATCCACCCAGATCCAGTTCCTCCCTGGGGCAGAAACCCTCAGTCCAATCCATGTAGGGCTAGCTGAAACTTCTTTAATGTTCTGTACAAACTCCTGCAAGATGGACAGT
Organism: Alligator sinensis; assembly: GCF_000455745.1. Lineage (NCBI taxonomy): Eukaryota > Metazoa > Chordata > Crocodylia > Alligatoridae > Alligator > Alligator sinensis. The sequence continues at coordinate 231,537 of NW_005843146.1, read as the reverse complement.
TTGTCAGAATGACAAGCATTGGCTCAAGGTCCTTGGTTTAATTGCTCACTGTGCAAATGAGCTTGGTTCTTGATAATTAAGTTCAAAGACAAAAGACAGACAGCCCTGGCCACAAAACAGATAATGACACTGAACCCTCCCTGCAAGTAAACAGAGTAATAGCAAATAATTTTAATGAGAACTAATGACTCTCTCCATGATGCTGAGGAATTCTTTTTTCATAATTTGCTGTTCAGCTCTGTCCCCGTTGGGGCAGCTGCATCTCATCCTAGGCAAGAGTGATCTGCTTGAGGCAGGACTGTGCCTCCCTTAAACAGACGCCCTCTCCCAGAAATGGCAGCATCTCAGCACCACCCTCAGATCCGCTGCGTGGTGTTGGTGTGCAGCTACAAGTATGTTGCCTCATCCCAAAGACAGCTGCACTTCTGTCTGCACCCTTTAGTGCTGCCTCAGTGATCTCCTGTAGATTGTATCTAACCTTTCTGAGGTCAGGTTTATTAAGACTATAAAGGGCTTTGTGATCTCTGTCTGTGTTTGCCTGTCCACCTCCCTACTTGTCTATACTCACCCACCCCTGTTTTATTTGTGCACCCAAAATAAACTCATCCTACCTTTCTGTATTGGCTGCTTGCAGACGTGAAAAAACAAACAAACAAGCCGCACTTTACCGGAAGAAGCAGAGCGGTCGTTGGACCTGGCTTTGCAGTGTCTGTAAAGATCGGGTGCTTCAGCAGGGCTTTTTACCACTTTTATCTAATAGCTGCTTCAATCAGCTATTAGATAAAAGCACAAAAAGCGCCACTAAAGCACCTGATCTGTACAGACACTGCAGAGCCAGGTCCAACTAACAGGCTGCCTGTTCTGGGCATGTGCTGGGCTCAGCATGGGAGAGTGCCTTAAATTAAGGCACTCTCTTTTGTTGCTGTTCTTTTCACACCTGCAAGCAGCAAAAGGTCAGAGTTCAGGGCCCCACTCTGCCAGGTGCTGCACAAAGAGAATAAATGCAGCCCCTACCTCAAGAAACTAAGTCTCTATGAATGAGACAAGAGACAATAGGTGGAGACAGACACACTGAGCAGCAAGGAGAAGGCAACATTGCGGCAGCATCAGGCTGCCTGATAGGTGCTGATTCAGCACATCAATGACTTCTGTGTGCCCAGGTTTTTGTTGCCATCCCATAGAAAGGAGGGTTTCAAGGATGGATTTCAGAAGTTGTGAGGTGGCTTTGTGGGTGTTTACAGGGAGCACATTGTGAGTGGGAAGAGTTGCCTGAAAGAAGCAAAAAAGGATTTGTTTGGGAGTCTAATGAGGGCGAAATGGGGGCTTGCACCAGGGAAGGACTGGAGGCAGGAGCTGCCATCTCAGTCCTGAGTGGGATGCACGGGGCATGTGGGCATAAGGCCCTGGAGGCCTTAAAGTGAAAGTTATTGACCTACAGATTTTCCTGCTGGAAAATACAACTTTTTTTTTTCCCTTTGGCAGCTCTGGAGCATGACCAAAGTTTTAGTTTTGGAAAGTTCCTAAGCACAGAAATATAAATGACAAAAATGGGGAAAAAATGGAAAATAATTTTTTCCTAGGGGTTGTTTGTTCAATTAGAATCAAAGAGAGGAGAAAGAAGAAAATCAAAATGTGCAAATGTTAAAAAACTCTGAGTTTTGACAAGTGAGATGACAGGAAAAAATCACTATCAGTGGCCTGTTAAGCGCAGCAACCTTCTGAATGAAGATGCTACACGCAAAATGTGTCAGTGGGGACAAAAAACTCTGAGTTTTGACAAGTGAGATGACAGGAAAAAATCACTATCAGTGGCCTGTTAAGCGCAGCAACCTTCTGAATGAAGATGCTACACGCAAAATGTGTCAGTGGGGACAAAAGAGGATTTTTACCCAGTTCAAATTAGGGGGGACAAACTGTTGCCAGGAGAAGTTCAGTGTGTTCCTTACCATCTCCCCCCGGTCCTTGATCACTGCCAGATTTGATCTCTTCTTTGCACACTCATCTTCACTGTCGTTCCAGAATGCCGTCCTTTTAGAGGCCCAGTAGCACTTGTCCCTGTAGGACAGCCAGTTCTGGGGGCAGAGCATGCACCCTGTGCCCTCTGAAGGAGGAAATGGCAATGAACTGTTATTAGTGAGAAGAGTGTCACTTTATCGGATACTCAGTCAAACCACACGTCGACGCCGCTGGGCAGCAGTGAGTGGGTGGGGGCTGCACTGCAGAGTATGGGGCTCAGCAGTGGTCCCTCTGCCTAGCAGGAAGTGTTGGGGTCCATGCCCCGCACCCCAATGGAGCTGGGGGTGCTGTGCTGCAGATGGCAGGCGCGGGCAAAAATTGGGTTGAATCTACCCAGTCAGGCCGTGCTGCAAAGGGTGGAGCGAGACACTACAGGGCATCCTGCCTTGAGGGCCACATCTCAGTGGCACATGCTCTGCCCCAGCAGCAGCCAGACTCCAGGTAAAGGAAAACCCCAAATACGCCCCTTAGAAGGATAGGCCCTCTTCTGCTTTAAACACTGGGCTGGCACACAGGTGCCCGGGTCTTATTCCTGACTCTGTGACTGCTCTGCTGGGTGATCTTGAGCAAGTCCCTTCCCCTGTCTGGGCATCAGCTTCTCCTCACATCTTACTTCAGGCTGAGCCACATTGTGCCTGTACAGCGCCTTGCACCATCAGACTCCTGCGTCAGTGCGGATACCCAGGGAGCTACATTGATCTGCTGGAGCCCAGTGAGCTCACATTGCATTGACCTCAGCACAGCCCTTGTTTAAGGCTGTGGTTACTCTCACTGGCAGAGGCAGTTTGCGGACCTCACCTGAAGTCAGTCAGAAGGCAAGGTGGAGATGCACCTTTGTAGAGTAACTAAGAATAAAAGATACATAGAGAGCACAAGCTTTAGTGAACCCCAGTTCACTTCAGTGGATGCCGTGAAAGGAGGGCAGAGAGCAGAGTGTAAAGTGGAGCGAGTGATTAGCACGCAGTCGGTGGGGAAGCAGGAGGGAGAGCGGCAGGGCGAGTGCTGCCAGAGGCGTACAAGCAAAGAGCCCCCATGGGCACAAAGGGATCACAAGGCTGGTCCCCGCTGAGGTGCTGCTTACCTGGAGCAGTAAATGGGGCCATGAGAAGAGGGGCAGGAGCGGCCCAGGAGCAGGGCAGCTCTGTGCAAATGTCAGACAGTGGCTTGGTGACTGCGGGCAGCTGACGGGGGCAGGAGGAGACACTTACCGGCCAGGCTGCTGTGCCTCACCTCGCACACATTTTGCTTCAGGGAAATCCGGAAGTCCTCCAGGGCACAGGTACATCCTGTTCCCACCTGCGTGGAGGAGCAACTGCTGTTGGCGGCGCTGCAGGCAGCTGCTCCGTTCTGCTCCTTTTGGCAAAATTCAGAGCAGAGGCTCTGGATGTGGCTGCTCCTGTCTGTGGGTGGGAACACACAGGGCCTGGTCACCACTGGGGAAACCCGTGTGACCCACTGAGACCATATCCCCACCTGGTAATCAGCAATAGCCCCCCTTGCTCAGTGAGGCCAGATCCCAGCTGAACGGGGCAGCTGCAGCTCCTGTGGAGTCCACAGGGTATAAATCAGGCCACTGACATTGGTGGGGCCAGGGCCACCACTGGGGTGTACTGGCTCTAGCTACATTGGTGACAATGGGACCAGCCTGAAGCTGGGAACAGCAAGGGCGCTACAACAAGGGAAAAGCACTGGGTGCCTGGATCAGCAGGGTCACCGGCTTTGTGTTTTCATCAGGATTTCTGGTCACTGGGCACTGTTGGTTTACCCATCCCATCTCCCATGTCTTGCGGACCATTGACTCCTGCGCTGAGCTCAGCCCCTTGTTTGGGGTCCATGGACCAGCAATAACATACCCCCCACACAAGTAGAGCCCAGAACTACTCACTACTCCAGACACCCAGCGCTATCACCACTCCCAGCAGGATGACGTTCCCGGCCCACGCGACTCCCAGAGCCATCCGATGCCAGCGTGGGCACTGCGAGAGACCTGGGCAAGAGACAGAGAATGGAGACATGAGCAGGCCTTTGCCTTTTAATGCCTTGTTTGCAGCTCTCCCCGCCTGAGCTGAAACCTCACTCCTCCCCCACAAGCCCCCTTGTTCTGGTGAGCTAAGAAGCACTGTGGCAGCTCATGAGCAAGAAGAAGAGGTAGAAAACCACCAACATCTCCTCCGCTTATCTTAGTGCTTCAGATAACCCACTATGAGCCGACAGTCTATGAGGCTACGCATGGGTGTAGGTGTCACTGGTAGCCCAGATGTAGGTGTCTCTGAGAACCCAGAGCTGTGACTTGCTCCAGCCCTGCAGAGCAAGTGCTCAGTTGCAACTGGTTTATTTGAGAAAGGGCCAAGCAGTGTGGCCCAGATCAGCTCCTCCACTGAGCAGGGGGGTCTTGTCACCCAGTGACTTCTTCCCTAGGCCCCATGATGCAGAGTCAGAAAGGATGCAGTCAAACACATCAAGCCGGGGCATGTCTGCGGTGCAAATGCCACCTCCTCAGAGGGACTCTTCTGTGGGACACTCCTGGGCCAGCTTGTGCCATGTCATAGGCACAAGCCTGGTAGAGATTAGGATGCCTCCCCTCAGATGTTTCAGAGCCTGACTTCCACAGTGTGGAGCATCTCATCAGCGTTTGCTGGTTTAACCTGCAACTGTTACAGCAAAATGCAGCATCACAGTGCTGGGAAAGAAGCCTTTGCTCCAGTGCAGGTGCCCCAGGGGTGGATCCAGGAGGTGCAGTGGTGGAGTTTAACCTCCCCACTCCCCCCGCAATCTTTGATTCCTTCTCCTGCTCCACCCACAGTTCAAACCAACCGCCTAGCAGTGGCAGCAGCATTTCTAGTCAGGCACCAGTGCAGGAGTCACTTGGCTTCATGGCTCATTTTAATGTACCTGGTTCCTTCTAAACTCTTCATCCCACAGGTGTTAACAACCCTCTCTCTTTTTTAATGGTATGAATGGTCCACTACTCAAGCTGTTCTTTCTCCTGCAGTTCTGCTGTCTGATAGCTGCTCCTGGTCATGTAGCTCCTACTTCACACCCCTGCAGCCTGGTTTTTACTTTAGCTAAAAATATTAACTCTGATGTGGAAACATTAACTCAGGTATGGAAATACTGAGTTACTAGATGCACTCTCAAGAAGGCTAGATTTTGTTTTATAAATCTGAAAGACATGTACATGGAAATCTAATGACAACAGGACTAAAGAAGTAACATTTTTAAAATTATTTTTGCCTAGTTTGTTCTGTTTTGACTATAAAACTTATGCTATAGCATATTAATGCACATTCCAGTAAAGTTATATTTGTTTCTGCTTTGATCTTAGATTGAATGAGAGCATATTAGTAAAGCTTAGTTCTTTTTTTCACCCAAAGAAAAATATGCCAGCACACCATCTGCTTCACCCCTTTCAACTTCCTAGAGCCACCCATGGGTTCCTTACACACCCATTCTTCCTTCTTCAGTCGCCCTGGCCTGGCTCTAGGCAGGTCCTGCTCAGCAGGTGACCATGTTCATCCCCATTATATGCCCCCTCCAACTCTCTCAATGCTCTGTGTAAGGAGCTCTGGCACCTAGCACTGGGTTTTGAAGTCATTCCAGGGCCCTAAAAGATGCAGCATCTAAAACCCTTTGTGGACTGAACCCTAAGAGTCGTGTGGTGATATATTAGGAAGCCCATGGTCAATCAGGAACTTGAAACTAGGTCTTGGGCCAATGTTATAACTACAGGACTTTCCTTCTCATTCCCCTTAGTGACTGCTTTATTTCAATGCCAAAAAATTCTCCCGCTCCACCAGCCTCTGCAAGCAATGAAGCTGCTGCACAGGGTGTCACTGGGGCAAAGTTTTTCTGAGTGCAATCAGTCTGAGACTCTTTGGGTGCATCTACACATGCAGTTAACATGAAGCAATAAACTCTGGTACAGTTCATGCTGGAGTTTATTGCTCCTGGACACCGTGTTTGAATATGCTCCTCGGACTGCAACACGTTGAGCCAGGGCAGAGCAGCCCCGGTTGGCAAGGGGTCCAGGGGGTCAGCTTACCAGCCCGGGGTTCCTCCAACCTGGCTCAGAGTGCTGCAGAGGGGCTGGCTGGGGCATGAGGGTGCTTCAGTGGGGGGCTATCTACTGGCTAGCCCTGCACTGAAGCACACTTGTGCCTCAGCTAGCCCCATCAGCGTCTACACATGCATTGCTGCAGAGTAAGTAACCTCTGCCGTAGGATAGTACTTTTGTTTATAAGTACTAACCTGTGGTGGAGTTAATTAGTGTACTTCATTCTAATAGCACTGCACCTCTAGACTCTGAGAAGTTTACTAAGGAGCAAATTAGGCAACTTCACAGTAAATGTCTCATGTAGACGTGCCCTTTTAGTCACATCTCTGTAGGTTTTAAACCAGGCATGTCTAGCAAATGCCTAACATTTGGCTCAGTGACTAAAATACAGCAGTGGAGTTTGGTGCCTTTGTGAGAATGTTCTTCAGGTCCTCTGATCCTGCTGCCAGCACTGAGCGTGCTGGAGGATCCCTGCTACAGAATGATCCTCCAGCTCAGGGAGAGTCCCTTGAGCCCCGCAGAACAGCACAGGAATGAGGGACTGGTTAGACAACCAGGGTCTCTGCATCCAGTCCCCTGCTATTGCAGGCTACCATGTCGTAGGAGTCCTTTCATAACCCTTCACAAGCCCCATCTTGGAAGCAGTGAAGGTTTTCCTGCACCCTCCACCGCTCCTAATTCACACGAGGTTTGTCTCTGCACCTAGCCTGCACATGTTCAGCAATGGCTTCTCCAGGTACCAGCTAGAACCAAGACACAGCACCTCATGTTTCAGCACCTTTCTCTTTAAGCCAGCCCAAACTCCATTCCCATCCTTGGGCCACATCCCGCTCTGATCTCAATTGGGCCAGGCCCTTGGCAGTGAGACAGGCCAATCTAAATGGTGCTAGCATATAAATGCACCCATTTATATCAGCTCAGGAAATGCCCCCTGCCTCCTTTAATATTTATCCCTGGACAAAACTCCAGGGTCAGCGGTGAATTTGAAAGTATCTACCAGCCATTTAAGGCTCAAAGCAGTCTCCAAACCCAGGGAATTCAGAGTTAACATCACACTGAGATACAGCACAAGTGCTGAAATGAACAGTTAAACTGCATGGATGATGCATCTCTGTCCCACCGTGTTTCCATGTGATAAACATACCGCCAGGTTTAATGAACTCTAGTCCCACATTAGCTGAAGCCAATTTTAAGGGTATATTAATTTTTCTCCCTGTATTTTCTCTTTCATCACATCAGGGCCATGTCTCAATCTCTTTCACCCTCTTAGATATAGAGTGACCTCCCTGACAAACATGGCGTAAAGGACAGATTCTGACCTCACGAATCCAGAGAGAGCTCACTGAAGGGCACAGAAGGAGAACACGATTGTGATCACACTAACCCTGGAGGGAACCTAGCATCATCCTCCTGAAGTCACTGGAGCCAGGGCCAAGCTCTGATCTCCATCCCCAGATGTAAATCTGAACACCCCAGAGAAGTCAGTGGAAGTCTGCCCATTTACACCAGTTGGGGAACTGCCCCCAAGAGCTGCTGTCTAAAAGCTCATTACAGAAGGCCTAGAAAAAAAGACTCCCAGCCCCTGCGACCGCCAGCCCTGATGAAACCCCAGGCAGTCAAGCTCACTTACCAGGACGTGGACGTGAAGTCAATTCATGTTGGACTGAAGAGCTTCCAGGGAAATTTAAATCAGTATAGATTACTTCCCCAGCCATGGTCAGCACAAGTCTTGGTTTCAGGGGAGCCTTCTACTGCATGTGAACAGAGCTGGTCAACACCTTCTTGATCATCAACTGCTGTAAAGAGCTTTTGGTCTCCTAGCTCTATTTTAACAGCAAGTGGGCTTTGAGCTGAATAGGTTGCACATTTTGCTTCAGCACAGTTGTGCAGGAGGCTGCTGCTCGCAAAGTGTCCAAGGGGTTTGGGCACCCAAATCTACCCCAATTTCAGTAGAAGTCCTTACCAGGCGAGGTTGCAAATTTGAGCCATGAGCCCTTCACAGAGCCCAGCACACACGTGCATTTCTGTCTGTCATCACAGTTCAAGCAACCAGTGCCTTTGTGGTCAAAGAGCACGTCTCCTTGAGGTTTCTGCCCCGAACAGACAGCTCTTCATATTCATAACACTTTGCACTTTCAAATGTTAGAACAGGACTTGAATGCAAGAGGAGAGAGAAAATGTCCTTCCAACCTTTTCTTCCCCAGAAAGGGTTTTTTCCCAACTTGCAAATTTTTGCAGAAAGCCTCTTCTTTCCTCAGAATATTTGAGATATTCATCAGAAAACTGGAAACTATCAAAAACTGTTGCCCATCAGAAAGTTAGTCAAAGTTAGTCTGCTGCCACAGACATCATTTGAGCACTAGAAACCCAGAAAATTCAAATCCTGGTTAAGCTTGAACAAATTCTATCCATTTACAGTCTAGAAAAATACACACAATCTTGACTCCATCCTTCCAGATGATTAAAGCATCTGTGGACAGAGGTTCAGTACGATGCATTAACTCACTGCTGCTGCTCATACACATCAGAGAAGTCAGTCCCTGTTCTTGTTGGGCTAGTTGGGATTTTCCGATGGAATGGTCTTTGCCATCTAAGAACAGTGTTTGGATAATTCATATCATAAAAGATATCAGATTCACCCAAAGAACCTTGTCTACCTATGTCCTTAGACCATCACGGTTACAACCTACACCCCCGTCATAACTGAGACTTTCTGTAGGAGCCTGGTGATACTGATGAAGTTTTCATTTGAGTAATTGGGAAAAATGTATTTTGAAAATGGAACAACTTTCCTTTGGGTCCATTACTTCCAGAGGTAACTGCTAAAGTTTGTGCCCTGGGCCAACATCCTTCTTTTTCACCCTGCTGCATGCACTCCTCTCCCCCTCTCTGCCCGTTGCCCCCACAGATCTCCCTCCTCTGTCCTGAGGGTTGCTTTCATGTGCCCCTTACTGCAGCCACTGCTGCCACTGCCACCCATTGTCCTTGTGGCACCTGAAACAAGAAGGAAAGAGAGAAAAGGAGAAAAAAAAAAGATCCATGGATGAGGGGGGTACCCAAAACAGCCCAGCACAAGAGGGGGATTGACTGTGGGTGCTGGTGTAACCTGGCACATGCTGGAGGCAGGATCATAAAGTAATTGTTCATGCAGGTGAGGGGAGCTGACAAGGTGAGGCTGGCAGCATGGCTGAACTCACTCTAGTCTCTGCTCAGATCTGTCCCAGTGTCATCTCTAGGAGGATGTGGTCACAGGAGAAAAAAGGGGCTTCTGGCCAAGTGCCATTTTGCTCTCTGCACAGCTGGGCAGTGTTTAGCACTTGCAGCCCTCCAGGCTGGGCTGACTGCATCTCATCTCATCTACTGGGTTTCTCACGCTGCTGCTGGTGGAAAGAGGTGGTAGGGCTGGGAGAAAGCGTTCTGGGGAGGCTTCGCAGATTCACAGAAAGGGCCCACCCTTGCACCAGTCTCATACACGCCATGTAACACAGGCCTTGTGGGTTCCCACAGCCCTGCTGCTCCTGCACGGAGCCCAGCAACCTGTATCTCACTGCAGACATGCCTGCCGGCAGAGGCAGGGAGTGGTGGCCAGCCCTCCAGGTGACAGCTGGCCCCAGTGGGTGGTCACTCATTGCATGAGCATTTGTGCCTTGTTTCTGGCAGACAAGGTTCTTTGGGTGAATCTGATAGCTTTTATTAGACCAACGTAAACAGCTGGAAAAAATTTTTAAGCCAGCTTTCAGGTTGAAAAACCCTTAGTCATCATGAATGCTTCTCTCTTCCAATCACTGCTTCTTGTTCTGCTTTCTCTGCTTGACCAACAGGGCCTTAAGAATCATATTTTCTCCTTGGGAAGGTGTTTACTCAGCACCATTTAAAATCTCTGAACTGGTCAGGTGCTGTGGAAAACTTTGATGAAAAATCAATATTTTAGCTTGATTTTCAGAGGCATATTTTCAGTTTTTTGCAAAAGATGAAATGTGTTTGGGGGTTTTTTTCGTGGTTTTTTTTGACAACTGAACCTAATCATTTTTGAAACTGTAAAAAACCATAAAGCTGTAAATTAGCCATCAAGAAGAATCCTGTCTTCTAGGAAGAAATTTAAATGTTTGTAAACATCTTTCCCTGATTTTTTTTTTATTTGGTTGAAAACCCAGTTTCCCATCAAAAAAATGCTTCAGCTGAAAACACCCAGGTGCTGCTACTGGGAATGGACATGGAAAGTGCAGATGTAAATCATATCCGTGTTGGATTCATTGATTTAGCCAAGGGGAAGCAGGGGCATTGGGGGCTCCCATTGCAGTGAGCTCTGCACAATGTTGTGTGGAAGATGGCAGGGGTTTTCAAAATGCTGCCTGGTCTGTTGGTTCAGACATTGGAGTGAAAGTTGGGCAACCTGGTTCCTGCTCCCATGGGGGACCCCAGGTGAGTTAATCCCCTCCCGCCTCCTTCTTGTGCATTTAATTTGTGGGTCTCTTAAGGTGGAGGTCTGTCCCCCTTTATTTGTGGGGCCTGCCTCTAATCTGGAAACACTGCAGCCTGATGCCCTGAAGGAGCAGGGAGATGCTCACTGTTGCCCAGGGAGAACCATGGCCCAGAGCTACAGGTGGGCAGTGACCCCATATCAGGGAGAGCCCTTCTGCCACTGCCAATGAGTGGGAGGGGAAAGACCTATATCAGTGGTTTTCAACCTGTGGCCTGGAGACCCCTGGGGATACATAGATTATGTCTAAGAGGCCCACAAAAGATGACTGTGATCAATCAAAAGTATGTGAATACCCACACTTCCAATTCAGAGGGGCTGGCACCTCCATTTAAAATTCCTTAGGGGTCCACAAATGAAAAATGGTTGAAAACCACTGGCCTGTATCATGGGCCAGGCTTCATTTCATCATCAGTTCTGGGGCACTGTGGTTCAAGCACAGAAGTCAGAGTTCATACAATGCTGTGATCCACAAAGGCACTTGAGACTTGACCCAAAAATGACTGGAGTGAGGGGTCACCCTGCCCTGAGGTGCAGTCTGGAGCTGCCAGCCACGGGAGCCCTGAGCAGAGGAAGGTGCTGGGAGAGCAGAGCTCCTGTCAGGGGTGTGTTTTAAGCTGGTGATTATTGTCTAGGCTTCCCTGGAGACTGCAGGCAGAGGGGAGCTGAGCTGAGCTGACTGGAGGTGGGAAGCAGAGATGCTGTGAGGCCACTTCTGCAGTGTTTGAAGCAGGGAGGGGAGTGAAGGTGGGAGAAGCCCCAGAAAGCAGCTGCCTGGCTTGTTCCCCTCTGGCGTCTCAGGGTATCACCCTGTTATCCCGCCTGCCACGCCTCGGTGGTCAAGTTGGGGGAGATGGCCCTCAGAGGCCAGCGAGCTTCCCGGGCACAGCTGCTCTTCAGCTGGGGCCCTGGCCCCTTCTGGGACACAGCTGTACCAGCCTGCTGGCCCCGTCTATCCTGCATTGGGCCTTATTGGCCCCCATCATAGCCCTCCAGGCCTTAATTACCTTCAGGGCTTTAATCATGGCTTCCCGCCTCCCCCATGGCTATGTCCATGGTCTGTGGATATTACTTCTAAGTCCTTCACCAGACCCTCTGGCCCTATCCTGGTCACAGCCCTTTGAGTCCCTGACTCTTTCTGGACTGTTACCCTCAGCCATGACCTGCTTGTCTTTGGCTCATGCAGCCTGTTGGGCCCTTGACACGTGCGAGGCTCTGCCTTGGCCTCAGTCTTTCCTCCATGCAAGCACTGGGCCCCTGGCCCTATCACTCTAGCCTACGCTTCTCCCCGGGTCCCAGACCCTGGCGGGGCTCTATCTGGGCTTCAGCCCTTTATGACACGGAGAGCCCCCCAGGCCCACCCATGGCCTCTGCACTGCCCCTCTCAGCCATACCCAACCCTCCTGTCTTCTGCATTTCCAGGTCCCAGCAGCTTCCAGTCCTCTGCCCGCTGGCTCCCTCCAGGTTCATGGGATGCTAAGCTGACTGGGTCCCCTACCTTAGCAGCCTTTGGACACTCAGGAGCACTTTTCTCTCCACAGCTCAGGGCCGGACTGACCCCCTAGCACTGGAGCTGTCCACTAAGTGTCCTGCGCTCCACCCCTTTCCAGTTACCTGGCTTCTGACTGACTCTGGATTTCTGTGTAGCCCTTTGCTCCTCCTGCAGCCTGCCCAGCTGTGCTCTCTGGTCTGGGACAGACATTGCATAAACCTGGTTTAAGCCAAATCAGTTAAGTCTGACACTACATTCAACCAGGTTTGTCTCAATCCGGTTTTAGCCATTTTCAAACTGGTTTATGTACACTGAGCATCTGTTCTGTTACAGATTGAAACCAGTTTCTAATCACTTAAACCAATTTATGTGTGATGTCTGTCCCTAGCCCTGTGCTCCTGAGCTGCCTGCTTGCCAAAGCACAGCCCCTGCAGCTTACAGCAGGGCACCCTGCCCCAGACCGCTGTCTTCAGCTCTTCTCTGTACCTCATCCTGTGCTGCTTGCTTCTCTGCCAGGGGCCCCTGCTTAGCTGTCTACATTGCACAGGAGCCCTCTGATGCTGCCCTCATGGCTTTGACATAGCAGGTGTTGGGGGACTCTGCTACATCCACTTACAGCTAAGGCCATTACTAAGATATGCCTAGGGCAGGCATCTCAGCTAATAGGGCTGATTTACCAGTCTGACTTTTTCCAGATTTGTACTCTGTCCCTCCCCACCTGCTACCAACCCCCTCCCAATAAAGGTCTGTTTGTGCAAACCTTTGAACTTGGACTCAGTCCTCACGGGTGGAGAAATGCCATTCATCACGAGCACCCAGAGACTGTGACTGAGTTCCCCAGGTTTCTGGGAGGGGGCATGAGCTGCTGCTGTTTGCTTTTATTAAGAAAGGACCCCAGGGAAAGTGAACTTGGTCCATCCTACTGCTCAGAGGGCCTAACATGGCACGTTCTGAAAGAGGACCTGAAACTCACTCCAGTCTGATATCACAGAGCAGCAATTCCCAGTCAGGGGTCTGTGGTAAACTGGAGTGTCAGGAGATCCTTTTAAGGGTGTCTTGGGGTGCTGCACAATATTAGCACCCTTAGGTGTGCAAACACCTGCACGATTCCCAAGGTAAAACCAGAGACTCTAAGCAAGAATGCACAGTGTCAAACCCATTCTGACCTGCTGTGATCTGAGCTCTTTGCAGCAGAAGAATTGCTCTATTATTGTTCCATTGTCAAAAACCAAGTGAAAGGTCTGAGCCTGCATTTTCCAAGGGGCTCATGGAAACTAATGAGGGGGCTGGGAGTCTAACCAGTGACGGCTTGGGTCTAACTAGGTGGAGAACCACTGTGATACAGGCATCCCCACTGAAATCAAGGTTCCATTGTGCCAAATGTTGCACAAGCATGGGGCCACTCAGCCCTTGTGCCCACAGATCTTGCAAGCAGCATAGACAAAGGGTGGGTGGTAAAGTGACTTGGCGAAGGTCACACTATGGGGTTAGTAGCAGAGGAGTGAAGTATAGGTTGTCTGGGTCACAGACCTGTGTTCTACCCCCTGGACCATCCCTGTGAGGGTGGAGTAGGGCCTGCATCCATTTCTGCATGTGCATACTGCAACATAGCCACTCACGTCCAGGGGTGGATCCAGGGGGATTCCTTGTCCATCCAAAGTTTAAAGCCACCTGCATAGCAGTGGGAGCAGCATTTCATGCAGCAGTGAGGGAGTCAGATGACTTAACCACTCATTATAATTTACTTGATTCCTTCTAAATTCTTCATTCTACAGGAGCTAATGACCCTCTTTCCTTTTAAATGGTCTTTAATGGTTGCACTTCTCCAGGGATCCTTACTTCCGCAATGCTGTTGTCTGCCATCTTCTCCTCCTAACATAGCTCCTCTTCCACAGCCCCACAGATTGTTGGGGTTTTTTTAATTCTAGCTAAAAACATTTAACTCAGGTGTGGAAATATTAACTCAGGTGAACATTAACTCAGGTGTGGAAATCACTTTCAATGAAGCATTGGAGCAGTGGAAGTTGTTTTTTTATTTTTATTTTTTATTTTGCGTCAGTCTTAATTTGAATAATCTAGCCTGAGGCCCCTACTTATTAGTGAAACTTTTAGTTTCTTTTTAACTGATGCAGAATGTGTTATGTAATACGTGAGAATGCACCACACCATCTGTATCCCTCTTTTCAAAATCCTAGATCTGCCCTTGCCCACGTCCACCTGACTCTAGCTTTCCAGGAATGTGATGGGCCTCAATGAGGGGAGGCCTGTGGTTTTTGGGGGAAATCGGAAAAGTAAGATTGCCCAATTTCCACTGAAATCTCACCTGTAACCAGCTTGTTGGGTGCTGATGCCAGAGAAAGCTCTTTTGGCACTCCATGCTGCTGCCTGCGTGTCATATCCCCAGAAGCTATTTGTTGGAGGCTTGTAGCCCTGGTGTAGATCAGAGGTTCCCAGTGTGGCTTGTGGGCTAAATGCAGCTTGGTTGTACTTTTTTTTGAACAGCTAAACTCATGCGAAAAACACTGGGCCATGGCCAGGCCAATTGACTTATACAGCATTATGGAGTGTGCAGAGAGCACAACTGAGTTTTCAGTCTGGCTGGTTGCACCCAGGACTCCCTCAGGGGCAAAATGTTGGGCACCCTTGGCACAAACACACATTCTGACCCTGGAGAGGGTTTTTGTCATCATGTAGGCTGGCGCTGCTCCCTTGTGGCAGCAGGCAGATGGCACCATTTGGTAGCAAGGACAGCAGCTGCGGTTCTCTCCGTCCTAGAACAGGTGGATTGGGATTCCCCAGCTCAGGGTTTTGCCAGGGGCTGTGGTGCTTGCTTCTTCATGGTGCTACAAGGAAGCTGGGAAATGGACTGGGATCCCCCAGTGGTTTTGATCTACGCAGCTAGGGCACAAGAGCTGGGCTCTGCCAAAACCTTTTGTCCAAGCATGTCTTTTGCTTTGATGAAAACCCAATTTTCAATGCACAGGGAAATATTTTTGGGGAATAGATTTGTCTGTTTGGTCACAAATTTCCATTTCCATTTTACTGGGTTTCATTTCTGGTTGGAAACAACCCCAGAATCCTAAATCCACCCTGTCACCTTGAGCTGCCACGTCCCTTGGGCATCTGGGACCAGACCGGAGAGCACGACCACTGGTACCTCCCCACATCCTCAGTCCAAAGGCTACAGAGCCTCAGTGTAGAGGGGCTCTTCAAGGACACATCCATCAACTGCTGCTACAGTGCAATGAGGTTAGGGCTGCCAACTCTGTTTGAATCTGTTCCAGGAGGTTTCTGGTATGCCAGCGTGCCCGCGACACAACGCGAACGTACCCACACACTTGTGTATATCAACTATGGATTATGGCATATAGACCTTATGTCAAGAAGGCAAATGCACATGCCTCTTACATTTGAAAAACCCAATGGGCTACTGTATAAATTGGATTCAACATTTAATATTTATTTTAATGAATGCCCTATTATGTATCTCCTGGGTGACTCTCAGCAGTCTCCTGGAGATTTATATCTAATTCCTGGAGACTCCAGGAGGGTTGGCAACCCTAAATGAGGTCCACATTTAGGTGGTAGGGACTCACCCACGAGTGTGTGCTGTTTCTGGTGCATACTCTGAGGTATGCAAGGGTGTACACAAGCTTGGACACTAACCACCGCCTGTTCCCTGGGCTTGGGGGCTGGATGTGGAAGGGCAGGTAGGCTGTCAGACTGGCCGGGACATGGACAGGCCTGGCTGATGTGAGACTGCATCGTAAGAAAAAGGGGTAGAAAATCCACTATGGAGGTTGTGCTGCATGAAACCATGTGTGCAGAAGAGAGACAGAGCACACTGGCATTTTTTAATCGAATTTTATCGTGCTAGAAAATGGCTTTAGTTCTATATGAAGATTAGGTCTTTTGGGCAATGAATTTACAGCTTACAGTTTATAGCTAAACAAAAAATGATGCAGAGAATTGAAAATAGGCATTTTATGGCTAAGAATGGGACTCTTTAGCCATTCTTTACTAAATTTGATTTTCTGGACAAAATATATTAATTTTTAACCATTTTTTTTTGTTTATTTTCTCTCTCTCTCAACATTTTTTTTTTTTGACTCTTTAGCCATTCTTTACTAAATTTGATTTTCTGGACAAAATATATTAATTTTTAACCATTTTTTTTGTTTATTTTCTCTCTCTCTCAACTTTTTTTTTTTACACTTTTTTTCCTTACAGGTTTCAATGGAAAACAATGGGGTTTTGGTTGCCAAAAATGATGCTGATGATAATGATCCATGTGTAGTCAGTTTCTTGACCAAAAATTTGGAAATTTTCTGAATGAACATTTTAACTTTTCTGGGGGAAAAAAAATGTTCTCTACGTTCTTTTTGTTAAAATGTTGTGTGGAAAGAAAGCATTATTTTCTGGCTAACTTCAGCTGATTTTTTTTTTAAATAGAAAAATGCCAATATTATCCATAATTTTGCTCCTCAGGCCTGTGGCTGTGTGTGGGTGTGTGCACTTATGTGCATGGTTCTTTCATTGATGCCCCTAGCAAAATGCAGATCAGAAAAGGGATGCTAAGGAAAGGAGAAATTTGTGCGGCCATTTTGGCAGTGATAGAAGAAGTTCAGTCCTTTTAGTGGACACAAGTGAAGCTTGCTCTGTGTGAGTGGCAGCATGGGGAGAAGGGCTCCTCAGAATAAGCCAGTGTTTTTAAAGCTTCCTCAAGTCATGAAAACCTTTTGTGTCACTACTTCTGCCACAGCCCCTACCCCTATCCTAAAGCGTGCCACACGGCCGGGTGACCCAGCCCAGCAATAGCACCACGCCGTCTCCTGGCCACTTCCGCAGTTACCCACAATGTCTTTGCAGAACCTCTGATGATCACAGTTTGACACTGCACTGTTTGAAATGCAGTTTGGAAACCACTAGTCTAAATCTTCCCATGGTTTCTACCTTTAATCTAAAGAGAGTTTGGGCTGGAGATGGGGAAAGCTGCACAACAAAGACAATTAAGCAGTGGAACAATTGGTGGATGGAGATGGTGAAAACTAAAAGGCCTTGAAATCAGGATTTCTGGCCTGGAAATCTCTTAAATCTGGCTCAGCCACCAACATCAGAGGGCAGAGGTTGAGCTGTTTATTGAGGGTGACCCCCCACCCCCAGCCCAACACACACACAAGCTTGTACCGCTTGAACAATTGGCCTTGGCTTCACTTAAAGGTGACACAACGATCAATACCAAAAGCAAAGGGGTAGGATGGAAGGAGATCAGCAGGGCACCTCTGTAGCAGACAGGTCTTGGGCTGAAGAGTTCAGGCTCAAACTAGACAACGGAGGCCAACTTCCATTGGGCGGATGGGGAGCTAGTGCTCCGAGAGAGGCAGTAGCTCACCTGAGATCGCCCAGGCAGTGTGGGAAGGAGCTGGGCACTGATCCTAGGTCACCAGCATTCTTGGGGCTCCTGTGCCCACCAGAGCAGCCCATCTCTACAGCGGTCTTTAGTATGTCCGATGGGGTGTTTCCCCTGGTGCGGAGCTCAGGGTCACTGCTGGGTATGAAAGTAAGTGAGGCACTTACAATAAGGATGGCATGGGGAGACTGGAGGGACTAGGACTGGAAGGGAGCTCCTGGGGCATGGAATCCAGTCCCCTGCATTCGCAGGAAGCCGTTTACCCACAGATATCCCAGATTGCCCTTTCACCCCTTTAGTGACACAGCAAAGCACAAGGCCAGGCCTGCCAGGAGCACCACACAGCATGACATGGGGATGTCTGGGGACATGGGGCACTGGCACAGAAGGAACTGGTTTGCATAGGGATTTTAAATGGCTACCTTGGGTGCCAGGGGAAGATGGTTTCCTGGGGTCTTTCCTCGTTTGCTGCCAGTTTTATCCTGCTCCATCTTCCATTTGCCCAATCTTGCCTTTGTTTTATTCTCCAGGAGGAGAGGGATTGTGCTCTGCAAAGAGGTTGCCCTGGCTGGGCAGTAGACGTGGACTTTGCTTTAAGGATGCTCACTTGCCAAGCAGGGGCTGGGGCAGCTTCTCAGAGCTGTGTAGAAAAAGAGGAAGTAAAACTATGGGCAGAAAATGGCCAGACAAGCTGCTCAGCTTGTCCAAATCCACGTTGCGCCATTAGAGTCAATTAGGGCCATCCCCCCTTGTGTCACTAGAGTCAGTATGGCCAGACAGCGACAGGTGTAAATGGGCCCAGCTCATCTGGACTCAAAGGGGCTTCAGCTTACAGCAGCTGAGGACCTAAGCAGTGGAGTAATAGCAAAACATATGAAAACATGGTGGGACGTCTTTTTGCAGGACTGGATGGTGAATCATCATTATTATTATTGGTCTCAGAGGCCTCTGCTTAAATAGACAGAGCTGGTTTATCCCATGCGCTGTGGGTGAGGAAACAGTGACCCAGCAAGGTTAAGTGATTTGCACAAGGTCACACAGGGAGTCTGTGGCATAGACAAGATTTGAACAGAATCTCTTCCCCATCTGCTTTTCCTATATTATGGATTAACCCCCACCCCCCAGGGCCTAGGCCTTTGGCTCACACATATAGGTTGTTTTTACCCTGTTTATCTTGGCAAATGGTGTGGAAAGCTGAAAGACTGGCAGGATTTGGATACTGGAGACCGTGGAAGGGAAATTAACCAGAAGAGACATTTTCTGTCTAAAACTCTGACTCGTTTGTGTGTTTTTTCCCCCTCTAATATTTGTGAGACAGGTGATCTACGTTAATATTTGATTGCTCTGCCCCTTCCCAGGTTCTGTCATGGATTGCCCCATTTCCGCCCTGTTCGTACCCCTCAACTTGAACACATGATA
>NW_005843146.1:208840-212635 GCF_000455745.1 Alligator sinensis | reverse complement strand
GGAAGAGCTGCTTTGGGAATAGGTGTGACTGGAACCGAGGCAGGGGAGAGAGGCCTTCTCATACTTTGTGGATTTGTGAGAGCAGGTTGAGCATGGACAGGCTGAGATAGGCAGGCACTTCGTTAGTCCTACATGCTAATTACTGTGCTGACTGCACCTGAAAATAAGCATGCTGCTATGGACACTCAGGGATGCCTCTGTGCTATCTCCATAGGACAGGGATATTGGTGATCCAGACCTGACCCATGGGCTCGGTGTCCTCCACACTGCCAGCCCCTCCAGATCAGACAGTGGGGACCTTTCCAGTGTAGTGTATTTTTTTCTGCACTCCTTCCTCCTGTCCCAGATCAGACCCCACAGGTCTGCTTCAGCTTCACAGGGGTCTAGCCTCCTGTACCTCCTTCCCCTCATCTGCGAGACCCAGTCCATGCTCTCATTTTCTCCCAGCTGGTCTGAGGTCACCATTGCAGTGAAGGCCTCAGTTTCCCCCAGGGCTTTGGAGAAGGCTGAGAAAAAAATGATCAGCACCAAGACAGCTCACAGAGTTAGCAGCAAGGAGGATGTGAAGGATGGGAGGGAATTCCCAGATAAAATACCTGATCTGTGCAAGAAATACAAGCATTATTGTCTGCCTGTATTAGCTCTTGCTGCCAGGAGCCTGACCAGCTGCCTCACGGGGATCACAGGCGGTTCCCACAATGCACACAGGATCTCTGCTTTATGTGTTCATGCACTTTGGGCAAGAGGTTGTGCTGTGGTCCCCACCTTCTCCAGACCCACCCGCTTTGTCCTCTGCCACATCCACTCCCTCCTGGTACCACTGACTCCCCAGGTGGTTGGGGTGTGTGTATGAGACTGGGGAATGAGGGTGTCCTGGCTCCCCACCTCCAGTATAACCCCAGAACAGGCATCCTTGGCTTGGCACCCCATGTGCCTTTCGCTGCTTCAGGCTCTGGCCTCCCCTCATCTGGGCACTTGCACTGGGAACGGGGTCTAGTAGCAACCGCAGGAGCAGCTGAGGGAGCTCCCTGAACGCTCCCTTGTGCAGACAGCAGGCAGCTGTGTGGGGACTGGCTAATGGGAGAAATCCCTGATGCTGACAAGGTTGTTCCTAGGCAGAGCAGCAGCACAGAGTGAGGCTGAGAGGAGATGGACGAAGTCATACCAAACACACGTTACTACACACAGGGTGCCAGTGAATCATTCACAGGAGATGGGGACTCTCTGCACAACGGACCTGTTTGTGCCACAGGGCAGGGGCTGCAGGCAGCAGGTGCTGGCTGTACGTGGGGTTGAGACTCCACATGTCTTTGTAGGGGAGATGCAGCAGGATCACAGCAGGAGGCAGGTGTGGGGGTAGCAAGGTCAGAGGTCTGGGGATAGGTGTTAGGTAGGGGGCACAAAGATCACACTGGTGGGAGAGGATGTGGCTAGGGGACAGCAATCACCTTGGTTTGGTCCCTCCAGAGACACTGCACTCCCTTGACGTGGTGTCCTCCCAGGAGGAGGCTTGAGGGTTTCTGACTGGTGCCCATCTCTGCCCCTGAGAGCATTGCCTGTTCCAGGCAAAGCATGAGTGTCACTATGCAGGTGGCACCCAGCACGGAGGTTATCTGGGCCCAGCAGGACCATGCTCCCTTTGACAGCAATGTGGACACATCCCCGGCTGACACAGAGCTCGGGTAGCTGAAGGCCACATGCTGGAACAGCCAGAAGACGCACTGCAGGATGGTCTCCAGGGTAATGGGGGCAGGTTGTCCCAACTTTGGCTGCAAAACTGGTCTAGGGGCACTGGGATTTCCCTCTGCAGGAAGGGAGGGCACCATGGTCACCCGTTGCCAGGTGGGGAAGGGGGCTGGGTGCTGGATGTTGGCTGGGATGGGGCAATGGGAACATGGAAAGGTGTTCCTCCCTCCTCTCACCTTCTCGGGGTTGCTGGCTGGAGGGTGGGAGTGAGCACTATCCCTGGGGCAGGGTGGTTGGGTGCAAAGCCGGGTGTCAAGATCCTCCCCTCAGCAGCACAGTGAGACCAGAATATTGTAAATTTTAGTCAAAACTTTGGGGTTATTCACTATCAGGGGATAGAAAATGCCAAACACTGTGGGAAGATGTTGCCAATTACAAAAAATCCAGCTCCTCCAAAATCCAATTTTCCAGTGAAAAACTATTTAGATGGAAAATGCTATGGCCAGTCCTGGTTTCAGTTACTGATCAGACCCCAGCCCATCAGACCCCACATCACATGTCCATTCACCACTGACAATGTCCCAGACCCAGCTCCTCAAAACAGCTGATATTGGTTCTTGTCAGAGGCAGGATCTGGGATACACGGGCTTTGGGTCTGATGCAGCTTGGGGATGGCTACACTCCTAAAACGACTGCTATGGATCATCCCGAATATCCTGAAAATCCCATTAAATTTACTGGAGTTAGACACATACACACACATGCACTAGAGGCTTCATTTGAAAACTGAGGCCTTTATCTGCCTGTACCTCAGTTTTTTCATCTGTAAAATGGGGGCAAGACTCCCTCTCTGCCTAGCAGAGGGAGAGCCAGAACCAATTCTCTATCACCTGAGAAGTGCTTAGCTACCACAGTGCTGCGAGTGGTCAAGGAACTATCTACACAAAAGAAGCGATAAACATAGAGGCCAAGTCCACAGCAATCCTGGAGCTCAGTAGAGAACATAAAAGCCAGAGTAAATGCAGATATTTGCCACTCACCGGGTAAAACAATGACAGCTACAGTCATGGCCACAACTGTGATTCCTCTGATGGCTTTGAGGCAAGTAGACTTCCTAGATGTACTCTCAGGACCTGAAAAAAAAGCACCCATAAGTACCCTGGACAGTACTGGGAAGGAGCTCAGACAGATTTCCAGATAGGCCTAAATTCTGGCATTGGCGTTTGGCTTATACTCCTGGCCATGAGATCTTTTGGAAAGGAAGCCTTCCTCCAGCTGGGTGGGCGACTTGGTGCTATGATTCATCAGCTTGTCCCCTGCCAAGATAGAGACAAGTCCCAAGTAAGACAGCATAAGGAATGGGAACTGCAGTGGTTAATACCAGCTGTGGATCTTGCCCAAAAATGCAAACATCCTCTTGTTCTGGGGTGTCTGTCTTGGGCTCTCTCTGCCCAGGACTAACCACTTCACTCTAGGAGATAGTTTGGTGAGTCCAGATGAGCGTGCACATGTCCTTTGTGGCACCTGAAAGGCTTTTGAGGCACCACAAAAAGTGTATGGTGCATGTGAAAAGGTTCTTCGTGCTTTATATTTGCAGCCTGGAGCCAAAATTAGATATCGGGAAGTCCCAGTACCTGAAAAAAAAGGGTGGTACACATGGCTGCAGCGTGCGCTACCTCAAACCAGAGCCTGGCCATCCACATCAGTGTGACAATGCCCCTTTTCATGCTGAACAGCAGTTTTCTCTCCTGAGTCTCAGATTGACACAAGCTGGGGACTGCGGGGACCAGATGTCTGATCTGACTCTCTTGACAACTGGAGTTACGTCTGATTAATTGTAACAAACCTGGTTTCTAGGTTTTCTGTTTATCAAAGCTCCTTCAATTTGGATTTAGGTCTCACCAGTTCCTAGATAATCAGCTGGAAAAAATAGACAAGGATAAAACTGTTAGGATGACAGTTCAACACATTTGAACAGAAATCACTCGGGCAGCCCATGGTCGGTACATAGAGCAGGTGTTCCCAGTGAGTCTGAACAGAAGCCTGGGCCCCGAGTCACAGGACAACTCCCCTAGAAAAATTATCAAGCGCCTACTTTCCCCACCCACT
>NW_005843146.1:202714-208830 GCF_000455745.1 Alligator sinensis | reverse complement strand
CCCTTGTGCTGTAGCAGTTGTAGACAAGAGACACTTACTAAAACTAAGATTACATTTAGGAAGATTTCCCATCAGAAAATTATTTTGATGGAAAACAGGGAGTTTCACTACAAGTTGTTCATCAAAAGTCTCCATTTTCCATGAAAATTTCCGTTTTATTACACTTTCACTCAGCTGCATTATATCTAGAGCAAGGTAGAAAAGGATAACCATGTTCTGCAGAAAAACAACAGTGAAGAGAAAAGGGTTTTTTTTGTTTGTTTTTTTACAGAATTTCCCCAATTTTGCACTAAAAACCTAAAAATCATTTCTGCTCGATTTCTTCAGAGACCACTTGAGAGACAAGACCTCATTTAGCCCTGCTAAGCTGACAGGTGGGACAAAGAGGAAGGATTGTGTAATCAGTGGTCCTGCACTAACCTGCTTGTGGTCGCACTAGAGCATCTCTTTAAAGCTGCAGCCCTGAACCTGCATTACTGAGCTACTAGCAAAGTCCAACAGATGCCTGAACATGTGGAGGGCCTGATCCCACCTCAGTGCACAGGGTCCGAGTGATGACGGATAAAGGTCCTGGCTCTCCATGCTGGAAGCAAATGTCTTTTTCAGTTTGTGGCCCCTGGGAGGAAGCACTGCTGCAGGGTGCTACCGAACCATCTTGCTCCAACAGTAAGGCCCCCCCTCTCACCCAGCGCCTGCCTCCAGGGCATCCGGCAGGGCCACCACAGCCACCAATAACCACTGGATTTCCATGTACCAGTTGCTCACTTGAGACCAGGCCTGTCCGAGACAAGAGAGGGGTCGGTCCCCGTGGGGTTGGTCACGTATGGCTGTGAAAAAGGTCAGGTTTTGTGAAACGGTTGACAGAAAAACAACAGACAGTTTTGTTTCTGGTCAGGTTGGCACCGAATTGTGGCTAGTCCTGCTGCTGTGGTGCTCCCATGCCTGTCCTCCCCCATGGGCTGAACTCCCCAGCCAAACCACATCTCCCATGATACACTGCAATATGAGACAGGTGTGATCCAGCCGCAGAGTCCACCTTATAAAAGAGAAGGGATGACCCACAGCCTCTGGCAGCTCAAGCGCACACAGGTTCGTAACAACCTGACCGGAAAGCACACATTTTCTTTAGATTCTCCCCAGTGGAAACCTGAAAAAAGCTGACAACGTTCCAAGATTGCTGTACCGAAAATTGACATTTTAAGGAAAAGAGATGGACACAATCCCTGATTTACTTTATCAAGTCCTCAACCATTTCCCGTTTTCTTTTGGTAACTTTGGGGTGGCGGATGCCTAGAGTGTTAGCAGATACTTATCAGGAAATGAATGCAAACGACATCGCAAACTCAGAGGCTGCTGTTCGTGGACTTCCTTCCTTCTTCTGGGCCAGTGGTTTTCATTTACACTGCTTGGGGCTCACTGTGCGGCTCCTTTCATCCTGACGTACGCCAGTGCGAAAGCAAATGTAGACACCCCTACACACAAACTCTCCATATGCCAAGTGCTTCACAACCCCTGCACCCAAGGATCAGTTAGTGCATCAGGTATACAAGACAGCAGGGCAGTCAGGGCCTGCACCTTGTCCTCCAGTGCCAGGTAAGGAGCAATTTCCTTTCTTCCATGTCTCCCAGCCAGGCGGGGACTCAGGGAGATTTCTAGGGCAAGACGCTGGGAAGGTGACCAAGAGGCCGGGGAAACCAGTCATGGGGCTTGCTCCTAGTAACTTCGTTACAACCGCAACACGAGTGCCCAGGCATTCATTTGGGATCTTTATTGTTGTTGTTCTCCCACAAGGCGCTGGGTGTCCCTCTCTCTTACATTTTTCCTCTGAGAGTTGGCTCCGGACTGTAACGGTTATTTGGTTTCACTCACATCATTGCTGCAGGGGCTGTGATCAATGTGTGTTTCTGGATGGTTTCCCTCTGGGGAATGGTGATCGTGGTGGCAGTAGAGATGGGATCACAAGCTTTGCATCTGTTCTTAAAACTGGGTTGCATGCAGCTTGCTGGGGGTTTTTTGGTCAGTGGGGATCCGTTTGCCTCTGCTGATAAGTTGTGCCAGGTTTGGAGGTTAGAAATATTTCTCTCAAGGTCTGATCCTCCTCAAGGATAGGTTGCACTTTTTTGATAACCCTTCTTACAGGTTCCAGGGTGGGGTGTGACAACCTGGGGTGTGTGGTCAGTGGGGTGGGCAGGGGGGTCCTTTCTGTATCAGAGTAAGTTACTGTGGGGTATCCGGGTGGTTTGTTCAAAGATACAGTCTATATTTGTGCTGCAGCAGCTGTGCTGGGTAAGGGCAGTGTTTAGACGGGTGACGTGGCTGTCACACGCATGGGAACAGTTTATTTTCAAGTGGTGTTAGAGCCATGGCTCTCAACATTTTTGGACTCAAGCCCCCCGCCACTGGGGCACTCAAGCCCTCCTCCCTGGACTTCTGGGAATTCAGTGGCACCTAATTTCAGAAGAGCCATCTCATCATCTCCTTGCACAGGAGCGATGCAGTGGTGAGGGACTGGCCAGACAGGGACAAACCTGAGCTTATCTGCTTATTTCCTCACACCTCACTTCTCTCCTCTCAAATCAAGGTGCCCTTTCAAAGATTTGATGGCACCCCAAGGTGCTGTAGCACCTGAATAAGAATCATTGGGTTAAAGTGAAGTTGTAGCTGGAATTAATTCCTGGACCAACATGGCGACAAAATCACTCTAACATACCATGACAGGAAAGATAGCCTCTATTTTCTTCACTGGGACTCAGTTTGGCTGGAGGTCTCTCTTATTTGGACTAGACATAAGAAAAAAGTTCTTTATGGTCGAAGTGTCCAATGTCTGGGACAGACTCCCCCCCGAGGTGGTGCAAGCACCCACTCTGGACTCTTTAAAAAAACAGGTGGATATATTTCTTGCTGGGGTCACTTGATACCAGCTGACTTCCCATCCATGGTGCGGGGGACTGGACCCCATGATCTCATGAGGTCCCTTCCAGCCCCTAATGCCTATGAAATCTGTGGTGTCACTGTGGAGTCACCAGTCCGTTCTGAGATTGCTGCCGTCCTGCCAGGGAACAGCGCAGCGCCCGGGGCACGGGGACGTGGCTGTGGGGCAGATCTTTCCCACACCCTGCCATCTTGAGATGCTGGAGACCCAGCGCCTGACCCCACTTGGCACGTGCTTCACAGCCTTTCCCCTGGATCAGGGCCCTGGGCTTCGGGCCTCTGCCTCACTCTTCTTGTGGAGAGACTGGACATGTTATGGAGCTCTGCTTGTGGCCTTGGGGCTGCCAGCTGGTGGTCTCAGAGTGAGATTTCCTTCTGCCCTGCTGCTTGCCTTCACCCCAGGGAATTGACTGCAGATGAGATATGTTTAGCAGAAGCTGCCTGGGGTCAGGTCTCCCCCACCAGCTTCCCCTGCAAGCCATGGGGAAGTCCAGGGGCTCTTCTACCTTAGTGCTGACCCAGGGCCCAGCATGGGGCTTCCCATCTAGCCCTTCACAGAGAAACAGCCCCAGGTCCTGGCACCAGTGAGGGGGCGTCACATCTCCCCCAGAGGTGCATTCAGTGTCCAGGCTCTAGGAGGGCCCCAGAGGCTGACCGTTCATACCTCTATCAGTGCCAATTTTTATGGCCTCTGACACCACAGGGCACCAGCTCCAAGCTGCAATTTGGAAGGGGCTCCTGCCACATAACAGTGTTGCACCCGGCAGCCCCAGACACAAGGGTGCAAGAATGGCTAGTTCCACCTCGCCAAATCAGGCTTGTCATCATTGCAGTTTGGCACATTACCTATAGACAATCAGACAGTGTTTCCATTGCAAGGGCCCAAGCCACAGAACAGGTTGCAGGAAGACAGACTTGGAAAAAGCTGTTAGCCTGCACCAAGCTGCAGTGATCCATCAGGATAGACCAGAAAAGCTGGGAATGTAACAGGATGCAGCTGCACTGGATAGACTGAGGAGCAGGAGAAGCAGCTGGGATACAGGGAGAAAAACAGATAAGAACAAGGAGAAAAACAGGCAGAAGAGACTCCACACATTGAATTAAAAGAGGTGTGAAGGGACACAAACTGCACACAGCGTGGGAGCAGGCACAGACCCAGACAGTGTCCCTCATTAGAAAAACGCTCCTACAAGGGAGATAGAGAGGGATCCAATTTGCAAGACTTGGCAACTCAGAGCAGCAGAAGTTAAAAGAACCCCTAGCAAGCCACGTACCCACATGGGCTGTGGATGTTGCTTTCACTATACTTACAAACAACGGGGAATCCTAACACTAGGGGCTGCTAATTACTAATGCTAATAACTAAATGCTCACACTCATTTCTGTCTTCCCAGATGGGCATCTCCAGCTGCTTCATAACATTGTCTGCTCTCCTGTTTTCTGTGGCCTTTTCAGAGCTGTGGGGCATCTGAAAGACAGACTGCAATTTAGACACATAAAGGAAAGGAGTGGACACCTCCACCCATCCCCCTTGCAGGGCAGCACTTGTCCCCTGGGTTGGTGACTGCTGAAGTTGGATGGACCGAGGGGGACCTGATCCACAAACAAGTCTGAATTTGGGGTTGTTCATTAATTAGCCTTGTCTTGCCATCTCAAGTTGGCCTGGCCTCTGGGCTCAACCAATTTGGGATTTAACCCATTCTTCAAGGCAATTTGGCATCTAAATCCAATCCTATTCCAGCCTGCTTGAGCCTCTTTAAAACCATGAACACGTTGATGCTGCCCATCTTGGCCTCCCACTAGGGGATAATATAACATCAGGGAGGAGGAGGAACTGCCCTTCTGCAGCACTAAAGGCTTTGGGTGGAAGAGAATCGTCCTCAGATGTGTAAGTATCACAGAAATGCTGAACAGGGGTTCAGGATCTGGCCCAGTGTCCCTGCCCAGCTGCATTTGTACAGGACCTGGCACAGGCTGCCTTGTGATGCTTTTTCTCTGTGTCATCACATTGCCATGGAGACCACCAATGCTGTGGCGGGCAAAAAGGCCTAGCAAAGGATTTTTTTTGGTGGTAACTTTGTAGGTTGACTTAAAGAGAACATTAGTAGTTGTTGGGACAGTTAAAGGATTGTAACGTTTTATTCTAGTAGTAGTTAGTTTTTTTCCCCGTGTTCAATTATTTGCATTGTCAGTAGTTAGTATTAGTGTTCTTAGTCAATAGCTGTAGCATTATTAGGAGTCAGTATCCATATGTTTTTGGAACTAGTATAGTTATTGGTGTCAGCATAGCTAGTTATTCACATTATTAGTAATTAGTAGCCCCTAGTGCAGTGGACACCAATCTGTCAATCGCAATCGACTGGTCAATCCTAGAGCCTCTTCAGGTCTATCTGAGGCTGGGGGGGGAGGGTGTTAAGTGTGTGCATGCGTGCGTGCGTGCCCACCCCCCCCAGCCCAGGTCAGTCCGTGGGGGAGGAAAGGGCAGGGGCCAGATCGAGGCCCCCTCGGTGAGGGACCGAGTACAGCAGAGGCAGGAGCAGGGGTAAGGTGAGTGGGGCCCCGGCAGGGTCTAGGTGTGGGGGGGCTCCTGCCACTGTGTGCACCCCATTGGAGGCCCCGTGGGGCATGTGGCCCCATCCCCCCCATATGTGTGCAGTGGAGGCAGCTGTCGTTACGGGCTGGGCTTTGCACCCCGACCCTGCTGCAGCCGGAACAGGAGCAGCTTGATGCAATGTGTGCCCTGCTGCTGGGCTGAGCCTTGCTCCCTGACCACCCAGCCAGCCACCTCTGGGGCCAGCCGCCTTCACCATGCACAGATGGGGAGGGGCACGTGCTCCACCAAACATGGGGCAGCGTGGGCGGCTGCACCAGCAGTGAGTGAGGGAGTGGGGCAGGGGCAGGCTCTGCACAGCTGGGGTGGGCATGCACTGGAGTCACAAGTGGCTTGTCCAGGGGATGCAGGAAGGGGGTGGCATTCAGCCTGGGAGGGCATAGGGGGCATGTCCCTGGATCTGCACATAGGGAAGGTAGGGGCCTGGTCCAAGTGCAGATGGCCCAACACCCACACCAGGAAGAGCCCGGTGCTGCCCCAGCCCCAGCCTGCCCCATCTCACCCCACAGACAGATCCAGGGGCACATCCCCCATGCCCTCCTAGGCTGTGTGCCCCCCTTCCCTACCCCCCCGA
>NW_005843146.1:193722-202683 GCF_000455745.1 Alligator sinensis | reverse complement strand
GAGATGAGCTGCTCACCTCCATCCTGTGACCTACTCCAGCTGTGCAGGGCCTGCCCCTGCCCCACTCCCTCACTCACCGCCGTGGGGAAGGGGGACAGATCAAGGCTGCAGTGATGAGGGAGGGAGCAGGGCATGGGCAGGAGCAGGGGCTGGGCATGGTAGATCTTGGGTTGCTGTTTAATTAAAAAAGTCATCTCCTACCCAAAAAGGTTGGAGACCACTGCCCTAGTGTTAAGAACCCCCCAGGTGATGAATATCTTGACTGAAGGATCATGGAGGAACGAAGACGTTTGCAGACTGGGCGGGTACGTGGCTTGCTGGGCGTTTTCATTCACTTCTGCTCATTTGGGTTGTCAGTTCTTGCAAACTGGTTCTTCCCCTCTCTCTCTCTGTTGTTGCAGTGTTTTTTCTAATGAGGGACATTGTCTGGGTCTAAGAATGCTCCTGCACTGGGTGCACTTTATGTCCCTTGCCACCTTTTGCTATCCAGTTGGTAGTCTCTTTTGCTAATGGTACTGAGGATGGCTGCTTGCCAGGGCCCTTGGATGTAGGGGGCTCCTGCAGATGAGGTGGAGGATATCAGGGGTTCCCCAGGACTTCAACTTTCCCAGAGAGCAGAGAAAGAACCACGTCCCTGGGCTAAAGGCACTGTGCTATGTTCCCTGGCAGGGCATTAGTGATGTGAGACGCTACCAGCGTCTCCATCAGGACACTCAAGTGGCAATTGAGGCAACTAAAGCACAGGCCAAGAAGCTGCAGCGGGAAGAAAGGGTCCTCCTGCTGCTGGTGCCGACTCCAGCAGTCCTGGGGCAGCTCCATGAAGTGAGGAGGCAGGTAGGGTCATGGGCAACCCCTGCCCTCCTGCGGGGAAGTGGGTCTGTGGTTCTGCTGAGGGGTGGGTAGTGGGGCTGCTGGCCTGGGGTTGAGGGCGTTGTCATCTCGTGTGTGTGTGTGTCTGTGTGTGTGTGTGTGTGCGTGTGTGTGTGTGTGTGTGTGTGTGCGCGCGCGCACATGAGGCCCCATTTCCATCTTGTGGGTTCTGTATATTTGTGAATGTGTTGGTAGGAGCATAGTCTGCCTGGGGATGAGTTTGCGTGTGCAAACGTGTCTGCCTGGCAGCATGTGTGAGCTGAGGACAAATGCATGCATGGGTGTGTGGCTGGTGTGTGTGTGCACATGCAAGTGCACCTGCACCTGGCTCTGTCAGGGCAATGTGGTGCAGCCAGTGCATCTATGGGGCTGTGTCCCAGGCAGCTGCTCTCTATTCCCGGCCCTGAGACCTCCGACGCTCCCTGCCTGTCCCACAGAGGTTTCGGCTGGGCAGGGAACAGAGGCAGCAGAGCATCCGGCTGCAGCAGCTGGAACTGATTCTTACAAAGAGGGATCAGAGCCAGGAGCAGCACCACGGGGGCAAGCAACTTCAGCAAAACAGGTCTGCGCAGCCCTGGAGAGAACAGTGACATCTGCTCACCTGGGGTCAGGGAGGGCTCGGCAGGGCTGGCCCTGACAGCCAGGAGACGAGCAGCTTGGGGCTTTGGCCCCTCTTCCTCCCTCTCTCCTGCCATCTCTAGGGCCTCTGCCACCTCCTCTTACCTGCTTTCACCTCAGGGGGAGCTTTCCCTCAAAGCACTACCCCTCTCCCCCCCAAGGCTTTTGATTGTTAGCAGAGACTGCAGAGAGGTCCTTGCTCCTGGGCGGCGGGGGTGTGCACCCAAACTGCTGGGCCTAGACCTGGAGCCCCAGGGGATGAGCTGCTGGGGCCTGTCAGGGCGGTGGTGAGAAGCCCAATGGGCAGGGTGGGCAGTGCTGTACTACGTGCAGGGACAGCAGAGCCTTCATGCATGCTCCAAGGGGCCCAGAGCAGCTGTGGGACAGGGGAGCATCCCCAGCACTGTCAGGAAGAGATGGCTGAAGTCAGGCAATGTCCAACTCGGTTCCAACATCGTGGCCACAACACGGACCACAAAATGGAGCTGCTTGTGCCCTGACCCGGGGCAAGGCTGCAGCCTGTTCCTAATATGTCCCCTGTTCTTCCCTTGTCTTACAGTGGAAGGAGCCAGAAGGATGCCTCCTCCAAGGCTGGGCCCTCATCTTCTCCAAAGAAGACACGATTCCCCCCAGTTTAAATAATAAACTCGTGTGTTCAAATTCAGCCAGGCTCAGGATATCGTTAAGGACAATGGCTGGGCACTGTAGGGGAGAGAGTGTGTGATTGTCACCAAATGAGCCGGCCAGAGGGCCCTGAACTTCAAAACAGAGGAAATTCCACAAAGCTGCTCACGGAAATGGAGACCTGCTGTTCTGAAAAGAGAAGTCTCTTAGTCTGACCGAAACTTAAAAATGTCTCTCTCAAACAGGGACCTTAGCTGTAGTACTAAGGATGAGAAGAAGAGTAATGCATGGGTACATTGGGAGTAAACTAGGAAGGCTGAGGCACAAATGGAGCTACATCTAGCACAGGGGTCAAAAAAGACAACACAATAGCCTTCTACCAGGACACTAGGAGAGGAGGACCAAGAAAAGTGTAGCCCCTCCCCCCCCATGGGATTTGGAAGCTAATTAAGGAAGAGCAAGAGATGGCATCTTCAGTTTAGCTGCCAGGATGGAGGTCAACTCTTAGATGAAGAGCACAGTTGGTAGCAAGGGCAGGGATGGAGACAACCACTCTACAGTAAGGGAAGATGTTTTTAGAGATTTCTTACTTAGAGATGACTTAGGCATCGTGTTTCAGTCTGCAGGGCCAGAGGCATTCACCCTGAGTACTCACAGAGCTGGCTGTTATCTCTGAGGACTCACAAGGAGCAGGGGACTTCCAAAAATGCACAAGGGGCCAATACAATGCCCATCTTTTAAAAAGGGGGGGAGAAAGGGGACAA
Source organism: Alligator sinensis (assembly GCF_000455745.1). Taxonomy (NCBI): domain Eukaryota; kingdom Metazoa; phylum Chordata; order Crocodylia; family Alligatoridae; genus Alligator; species Alligator sinensis. The sequence continues at coordinate 199,807 of NW_005843146.1, read as the reverse complement.
GGGAATTCCAGGCCAGTCAGTCTAATTTGATCTCTGGAAAACCTTGGCACATGACATCTAGGAATCTACTTCTAGGCACCTGGAAGACAACAAAGTGATGAGGAACAGCCCGTGTGGATTTGTCAAGAGCAAGACATGCACACACAGGCTGATTTCCTTCTAGGACAAGGTGAAGGTCTTTATGGGATGGGGAGGGCAGTGGCTCTGACAGCTCCGACCCGAGCCAGGCTGGGGCTGGGGGGCAATCAGGTGCTATACAGACTCCTTCCTGGATTAGGAGCTGATCTGAGCCGATGGGGAGTGTCTCCCACCCCTGTACCAGCTGCTACACCTTCTCCTCTCAGATGCAAACTTCTAATTGTCTGTTCTCACAGCCATGGGTCTCCCATGGAGAAAGATGGAAATTGGAGCTGAGCATGGCACTGTATTCACCTCATTGGTGTCTTGCTTAGGATACAGTGAAACTCTTTTTTAACTAGTTGCAGTTCTTCAGAGGGGCCTGAAAACTTGATGAACCTGAAAATAACACGCTGGCATGCATCAACCGATGCATCTTGTGTAAAACTAAGGAAGTGATACTCCCGCTGTACTCAGCAGAGGAGTGCATCAGGAGCTCGGTGAACAACTGTTCACTAGGGCACCCCCGGGGAAGACCAGGACCAATGGATACAAACTGCTGGAAGGCTGCTTCAGGCTTATACCAGGAAAATCTCCTTCACAGTCAAGGTGTCCAGACTGTGTGGAATAAGCTCCCTCCAGAGGTGGTGCAATCACCTACCCTGGAGGTTTTCAAGGAGACTGGACAGTCACCTCACTGGGGTCACTTAACTCCAGTTGTCTTCCTGCCTAGAGCTGGTTGGGGGCAGGGGGGCTGGACCCAGTGATCTGCAAGGTCCCTTCCAGCCCCTAAAAATCTATGAATTTATGAGAAACACAATGTGAAGCCCAAGCAAAGGCAGACGGCTTTGCACAATCTTGGTTAAAATCCTCCATGGGCTTCAGCACACTTGGGGGCAAGAAACAGTTGAAGGAAAACTTGGCTCAGTTTCACCCAAAGATTTCAGGAAACTCCTGAAACAGGGCCAAGAATGATGCTGTCACAAAACTGGAGACCAGAGAAAAAGTCCCTGGCTTGGGTTTCCCCTGTGAAAAGCAGGAACTGCTTGGGATGAGAGCTCATGGGTGGCTGGAGGGGAACGCTCTGCCCTTTGGACCGGTGGCAGACAAGTTCTTCAGGTAAACATGATAGCAATCTTTTATCAGACCAACTAAATAGAAAAAATGTTCTTTGCAAGCTTTTGGGCACAGGCACCCTTCTTCAGGCATAGGGAGAGTCTGCTGGTGTCTGTCTGCTCTTCTGGCAGGAACAGAAGCTTGAGCCGACATGCAAAAGGCAGGTCTGTGAAAATGGCTCCTTTAAACTGATTTCACTTTCACTAAAGCCAAGACAGAGCTCCCAGGGAAGCAAGTTGAAGTATAACAGTGTTGTAACCAGAGGCTGCCCCTCTCCTCCTCTGCTACTTGAGTTACCAGCTACAAGCAGCTGCTCAGCCTCTAGTTGCCTTCTCACACTGCCCTTCAAGGAACCTGCTGCGACCAACACGCACCACGGATATCTCTGTGTGCATGAAAACTGGAGTCTGTTTTACACCAATGGGAACCAACAACTTGGAACAGCATCTGAAATGAGGTAGGCTTTTTGCACACTAAAGCAGGTAGATCAGACATCTCAGTCCTGTCTGTGCTGTTTAAATGACAAATATGTAATAGTGAATGTTCCTTTTGCTACAGTCTTTCAAGAAGCCTTTAGTCTGGAACTCACACAAAGGAGCGAGAAGAACGATCTGTATTTTAAGGCTTTCAAATAAAAGTGTAAAAGAAAACGTGAAACTAGAAAGCAGGACATCAGTAGTTTAAACATGTTTATGGTTGTATCTTTCTTGGTCCAAATGGTGCTTACTTATGCCTTAAGCCCTGGAGCGAGGACCTGTCTAACTTTTTTTTAGCGGCAACAATAGACTTGCACATACCTACTATGGTACGGGGTAAGTAATAAAATAAATGAATATGGGCTCACTGAACAAATAACTACATGAAGATGGAGTTCAGATTGACAGTCTTTATTAGTAGTAAAGAAAGCAATTACAAGAATTTCATAATAATCACACAACCAAATCTCAAATAATCAAAGAAATTCCAAGTAAGGTTAAACTTAAAAGGTTAAAACTGAACACCCTAAAATGATAACTTGTTTTGTACCTTGAGGCACCAAAACAGCTTGTTCCCCATGGCAAGAGCTGTGATTCTAAGAACTGAGGGCCCAATTGTGTTTCCACTGAGAGGACTACAGTACAACTCTGGTTGCACAGAAATCCTTGCCTCTTACATGTTTCTTGGACCGTCATGGCTAAACCATCACTCCAACATGCCCACAAGCTCTTTAAGGAAATGTAACACCTGGAGTCAAAATCATTTAGACTTATTTTATTAAATCAACTTGGACTCTGATTTATCAGCATTTGAAATTCTAAATTTTAGGGCTGCAAGCTGCCTGGAGTGTGTTTAACTCCCAACCCCAACTTCTGCCTAGCAAAGATTTTAAGCAGGGAACATCTGTGGACTCTGTTTGGCTTCCAAATGGCTACAACCTCTCTGTGCTGTGGGAGAGGGGCAGCTGCCCACATGAAAGCCCAGCACCTCTCACTCCACGTCCATGCTCTGCACATGTTCCTCCAGCACCTCCAGGGACCGTAGCTCCACCTTCTCACTCAGCACCGCCGTGGTGCCTGACTTGTAGTGGTACCGGCCCAGCCTACAGGAGAGCGGCATCAGTGCTGGCACCCTGAGAGCTCCCATGGCACACAACTCCCACCCTTGAGCCTCCAACCCCTTCCCTGGGTCCCAGCACTTCTGTCCTGAACTCCTGGGTCCTCACCTCGTCCCCCCACCAATGCAAACCCATGATCCAGAAGTATGGGTCCTTCCACTGTCTTGCCCTGCAACCTGGACTACCCATCCTGGACACCTGGGTCCCTTCCCATTTCTCACTCCAAGACACCCCCATGGCCAGATGCCTGGGCCCATTCTCCATCTCGCTCGCCAAGACAGCCCCCAGTTCCATACCCGTCTCAGTGCCTGGGAGGACAGAGAGGTACGGGGGTCTCACCTCTTGCTGGGGGCAGCAGGGGTGCGGTAGCCACGCAGGAGGCGGGCTCCATCCTGGGTGATGACACACAGGTCCACGCTGCTGCCTGAGCCCAGGTCCTCCAGGATGCCAGCCTGGATGGCATCAGCCACCAGCTCCTGTGCCTCCAGCAGCTGCAGGGGGAAGGGACAGACAGGTCAGCTCTGCCTAGTCAGACACTGCGGTACCAGCCCCAGCCCTCCTGGACTTTGGGCTCTTCCCCACAGCCTGCTCGTCCCTGCCTGGCACAACCCAGCCAGGCATCCCCAAGGCCTCTGTGTGTCAGGCATGGTGCTCTTGGACTCCTGGGCCCTTGCCTTTTGCTCCGCCCTAGACTCACCTCCATCTTAGGCTTGAACCGGTCCTCCAGCCGTGATATACTTGCCCCTGCCCCGGAGCCTGGGGTGGGGGAGAAGGAGGGGTGAGACCCTGCCCCATGGACCCTGCTCCCCCTCACTCACAGCACCCAGCCCAACACCAGCCTTGACTGCAACCAGCACCCAGTGCTGCTGGGGAGGGGAAAATCCTACAGCAACAGGAGTGGGAAATTCTTTCCCAAGCCCATGTGGTCACCAGCCAAGCCCTGAAGCCTGGCAATAAACCCAGATGCTCCAGTCTACCCTGCAACCTAGGGACAGCAAGGGGCTGTGGATCAGGAGTGAGGGGCACCGTCAAGGCTGGAGAGGAGGGCAGGGGGCTGTGAGTCATCATCCACAAGCCCCTTCCCTGCGGGCTGCCCTCATCCCAGCTGGCTCGTGCAGCCTGTATCTGTGGCTGACATGGCTTTTCCTCAGCTGGAGTGTCTTGCATGGACTCCCCAAGGCCCCTCCACCAACCCTACTCTCCTCAGCACCCCCAAAACCCTTGGTTGGAGCCCAGCCCCTCCCCCGCTCACCCATGGAGTTGTAGGGCAGGCGGCTGGAGGATCCGTGGGGGTGGACACTGTAGAGATGAGCCCCTGTGGAGTCCAGACCGCCCACAATCAGGGATGCCCCAATGTGGCCCTGGTACCTGCAGGTTAGGGGAGAGAAGAGAGGGTGACCTCACCCCTCCACTTCAGTGACATCACACCCCAACCTGTGAGGTCACAGGAGCAGGCTTGGCCATTCCCCTCTCCACAACTTCAGATGTCCCCGCTCCCTCCCCCAACCTGCAATGTCACCCCAGGAATGGCCTGCCTTTCACCACAACATTTCCCTGATGTCATACATTGTCCTGCAACACCAAACCCATGCTGTCTCCCCATCTGTGATGTCACACCCCAAAGCCCCACTTCATATTGTGACACCAAACCCCAGCTGCTCCTCTCTAAGCAACATCATGCCACAAGCTTGCACCTGGCTCAGGGAGGTCATGCCATGATGCCACACCCCAGCTGCAATGCCAGGAGCCTAGGACTGAGGTCATGCCTAACCCCTGCCAAGGCTCCACCTCTAGGCTGTGATATCACACCCTCCTGGCCTGTCCGCTGCTGCGCTGTCATGTCCCCCAGGCCCTGTTGCTGCCAGCCTGAAGCTCCATCTCCAAACTAAAATGTCACAGGGCCCTGACACACACAGTGATGTCACACAGCAACATCTCAGTAGTGATGTCATGTCCCCAAAACCCCAGAAATTCCACCTCCATGCTATGATGTCACACCCTAACAAAGTGCCATCACACAGTGATGGCATCATAGTGATGATGTCACATGGGGGGCCCCTCCCACTCACCGAAAGAGCATCTGTCTGAGGAAGCGGTTGGCGGTGACCACGCGGGGCGGGCGGCCCGTGGCCAGGGAATGCAGCTCCAGTTTGGAGGACAGTAGCTGGGTTGTCGCCTCTGCATCAGCTGCCACCCCTGCCCCACAGCAGCTGCCGGGGGAAGGGAGGGAGATGCTTGGTCAGGACCTGCACTGAGGAGCACCAGGGCAGGGGGCTGCGGGTCGGGAGTGATGGGTATGGGGGTCGGCAACTGTGGGTCAGGAATGAGAAGCTGGGGAAAAGTGGGGACTGCAGGTCTGGAGTGACGGGCCCCAGCAGGGGTGGGGAGGGGAAGGGGGCTGCCAGCTGCGGGGGAGGGGAACCAGCAAGCCTGGGGGTCACCATGACAGGGAAGGGGAGGGGGGAAATCACTCACTAGATGTTGGGCGCCAGGTAGTGGATCTTGAGACAATTCTTTTCAGCCACGACCATGTCATCAGTGGCCCGCGTGTCAGCCCCCAGCACCACCCCATCCTGGGGAGGGGACAGGGGTCGGCGCTGAGATCATGCATGGACTCTCTGCCCCCCACACCAGCCCAGACCCCAATGCCCCCATTCCCCCTCCCAGCCCCTGCTCTGCACCCGCTCCCACCCCCTGATGGGCCCCATCCTGGCTCACCGTGAAGACCAGCCCAGCGATGGTCGTCCCCGTCTTCCTGGCCTTGGGGGCCTGGAAACCCTGCGAGACCAAACCCTGCTCCAGCGCCGTGTTCCTGGGGGGAGACGGGGGTTGGCATGGGGCCCGATCCGGGCCCAGTCTGGGGGGGAACCAGCTGGAAGCAAGCGGGGTTTGTCCCCAGCAGGACTTTGGTCCCATTCAGCGCTGTCCCCCCCTGCCCCGCCGGCACCCTCCTGGGGTGGCACCCGAGCTGAGCCCCACAGCACTGCCAGGGCACCCGCATGGGGCTGGGGCAAGGCGCAGGGGCTGGTTGCTGGAGGGTGGTGCGGGGCGGGAGCCAGGAGCGCTATCCGGGCGGTTCCTGGGGGTGCGGGGCAGGGAGCAGGGGCATCGCCCCGTGGGGGGACCCAAGGGTGGGGGTCCCCCCTCTCACCGCTGGCAGTTGAGGAAGCTGAAGCCGCCCTGGGGGGCGGGGGGCGAGGTCGCCACGTCCATGGTGCCGGGCCGGGCCGGGCCGGGGCGCGCGCGCGCGCGCGTGTG
>NW_005843146.1:190485-193544 GCF_000455745.1 Alligator sinensis | reverse complement strand
CCCCTCTCTCCCGTGCAGCCCCTTGCGAAACGCGCTCGCACTGCTGCAGCCTCCGGAGCCCGCCGGCCCCACAGGCCGGGCCCTGCCCGTGTCCCCTGGCCCTGCGGGGGCGGGAGGGCTGCAGGCTCTAGGCACCCCCAGCCCCGCAGGGGACAGCGCCCCGAGGCGCTGAGCAGGGCAGACAGGCCCCTGGCCCAGGGCCTGCAGCGGAGATGTGCACGGCACTGACGCCAAGCCTAACCTGAGGTCAGCAGCCTCCGCCCTGCAAAGTACCAGGCCTGGAGGGGCACAAGGAGAAGCCCAGCAAGGGGCTGCAGGCTGCACACGCATGGGGACATCCCCCCTTGCTGTGACCCCCACTAGGAGCTCATCCAAAATCCACTGAGGCCAATGGGAGGCCTCCCTGCAGCTCCCACAGGCTTTGTGTCAGGCCCAGGAAGATGAACACAAAAACCCAGGAGAGCAGGGACACGAGCGCCTAGGGGCTCCTGCTTGGCCCCTTGTACAACCACCTGCACTTGATGGGGGCGGGGAATGAAACACAGGTTAAAGCCACAAGGCAGATGGGGATGAGCTGTGTGCACAAGTCCTCTCATCAGCTTGTGGACCACGCTATTCCTATCACTTCACACAGACTCCTGCCCTGCCCCTGGTCCTGGTCCTGGTCCTGCTCCTGCACTTCCACTACCCATGCAGGTCCCTGACCCCAGCATCATCTGTAGTTTTTTGAGTCCAGCTTGCTGCCCTGGCCTGTCTCTATTCTCTGGCTTGATACCTGTGCCATTGCTAGTGGCCATGCAGATTTCATTCTCACCTAATACTCAGGTTGTCTTTTGGTTCACACTTTCAAAATCTTGAGGTGCAGTTTCTTCGAACCCCCTGTACCCATCTCCTTGAAACTTGGCAGACATGATGCCCTCAGAAGGGGCTACCATTCCCGCATGTTTCATCCACATCAAGCCAGAAATGACAAAGTTATAGGCAGTTTTGTCCTTCCCCATTATAGCCTTGGATGAAACGTCAAAACAGCCTCGAAATGTTTCAACTTGCCTCGTTTTGTTTCGAGGCTGTTTTGACGACATCTATTTCGTTTCGATTTTGCTGTTTCGACCTCGAAATGGTTGAAACTGTCGAAACAAAAACTGGCAGCGAAATTTTGCACAACCCTATTAGTCAATGTACTTAATAAGCCTGTCCTAGGCAGCCTATAAGGCTGGCAGGCACCTTTCTTAGCTCATGACACACACAAGGGAGTGATGAGACTGGCATCACGTCAAGCCCCACTTCAATGCCCAGTCCAAATGAGCAGGTACCTATTTCTAGCTTGGGCAGCTGTGAGTGGCATCTGGTGTAAGTCCACAGCAAGGCTTGAACTCACTTCCAGATAGCGGTGAAGACACTTTAGCTACTCTGCTATTGTATCTTACCCAGTGCCAGTGCAATAGGGTATGATGCTAACTCCTCTGATACACCTAGATCAGTGGGCTGCTGTCTGGAATCTGTTTGCACCTATGCAGCTGCATTGCTGCTCCACCTCCCTCTGAGCCTGTTCAGGATGCTTCACTCTGGATGCACTGGCTGTGAGTGGAATCAATCCGCCTGTGGACGTGCATAATAATGCCAGCCAACTCCTGAAAATGTAGTTGCAAAGAAAGCCTGACTAGCAACTGCTTGAGACCAAGGGAGGAGGGACTTAACCTGAGGGCCTAGTGACTAAGGCTCTTACCCAGGGGGCACATCTACACATGCAATTAATGCACCTGCATTTATTATGCAGTAAATTCAGGTGCATTAAATTTGCCCAGAACAGTTGGAGTATTTGGTACTTCACTGGGGATGACCTTGCTCCTGTCTTAGGCTCCTAGCATATGTTACATATATTATGCAATTGACTGGTTAACCACACAATAAATTTAGCCCTGCCACACAAGCAAAGTAAGACCAGCTGCATGTGCAAAGTAATTACCACATGATAAAAATGACTAGCCAGTTATAAAGACAGGAAACCAGCTACAAAGTTGGCGCTTGAAAATGTGTAACAACCCTGTAGCTGGTGTCTATGCAGCTTTAATCTGAATGTGTAGCATGGCCCTTAGGTATCTCCACCCAGCTGGTCACCTAGTCAAGGCATCTCCAGAGACTGGTTTGTCTTTGCTTTCCTGTGTCCTGGCTGATTTGCCATGCACTAGGAAGTGTCTTTCAACAGGATGCTTAGTGTTCCACATCCTTGGTTTTTATTTACAAAAAAAAAAAAAAAACCGGGGTTATTTCAGGGTTTATTTTTGAAACAAAAACTTGGATGAAATTGGGATAAAAGGAAGAAAAGAGAAAAAAATCGGTTTTAATCAGGGAAAAATCAGCGGTGAGGGAGGGAGGGAGTACGGCTGGGAATAGGGAAGGGGAAGGGGGAGGGGTGTGGCACAGCCTATCGGGCGCTCCCGGGGCTGCAGCAGAGAACAAAGCGGGGGGAGCTGTCAGTGGGTGCAAGGCAGGGGGACGTGGCTATTGTTGCTGCAAGCTGGGGGGCTGTGCCAGGTTCTTCCCAGGGGGCATGTGCTCCCGGATCTGCGCACAAGAGGAGAGCAGGCTGCCACCTGCCCCAACCACCGGGAAGAGCCCAGTGCCACCGCCGGCACCTCCCGTCCCACCCGGGGTCAGAGCTGGGAGCACTGTGCTCCCAGGCAGCGCCTGCAGCCCTGAGGGCCCGTGCGGAGTGGCCGTGTGCAATGCCTGCCACAGGGAGTAGGGCTGGGCTCTCCCACAGCTTCCAGCACCTGTGCAGGGCCAAAGCCAGAGCCGCCGGGGTGCAGCCTCCGCATGCAGCCACCACCACCGCCCCCCCGCATCCGGCAGGAAACCTGTGGCTCAGATAATGGGCGCAGCAGCGCTTTTAGCTTACCGGCACCACCCGTTTTTCAGTTCAAATCCCTGTTAACTGGCACAAGCGGGGAATGGGCCGTCCCCCAGTCATGCCGGTTTCACAGTTTCATAGTAGCTAGGGTCAGGAGGGACCTGAACAGATCATGTAGCCTGACCCCCTGCCACAGGCAGGAATGAAA
>NW_005843146.1:182011-190011 GCF_000455745.1 Alligator sinensis | reverse complement strand
GTCGCATAGAGGGGGAGGATCACCTCTCTGGACCGGCTTGAGATTCACCTTTGGATGCATGACAAGGTATGGCTGGCCTTGCTGGCTGCGGTCTGGCATTAGCGGCTCATGTTCATCCTGGAGTCAATAATGACTCCAAGATCCCTTTTCGCCTCTGTGCTTGCAAGAGGGGAACTCCCCAGCCTGTACGTATGCTGTGGATTCCTTCTCCCAAGGTGCAGCACCCTGCATTTGTCTATGTTGAACCCCATCCTATTCTCGTCTGCCCACTTTTGTAGTCTGTCTAAATCTAGTTGCAGCCTCTCTCTCCCTTCAAGTGTCCACCTCGCCCCACATCTTAGTGTCATCAGCAAACTTGGACAGCATGCTTTCCACCCCCTCGTCCAAGTTGCTGATGAAGATGTTAAACAGTGCGGGTCCGAGGGTACCCCATTGCTCACATCTCAGGATCATAACAGGGATTTGAATAGAAAAACAGCTGTAAATCAGTAAAAAACAAATGACTTAAAAAAAAAATCAGGGAATTTATCAGTGAAAAAAAAAATCAGTAAAACCCAAGAATGCAGAACACTAAGGATGCTCGATGACCTGGCTGAGCAGGTACGGTGATCTACTAAAAATCCCTGGAGGTCTCACTGGGCAGTTCTGAATCCTCCTGACCCCGGCTTCTCGGGGCAGTCTGCTTTGATGTGGAGCTGTCGTTTCAATGAGGGCTGTGAAGATGTCATGGGTATGTTTCTATATTTAGTTTTTTCTTATATGTATTTCACTGAGGCTGAGAATTGCCATTTCAGTGCTCTGATGGACTGCAAAATCACTTTCAGCTGCTGTTTTAGCAACTGCTGGAAAACATCCTAAGGGAGTTTTTTAGAATTAATAGGAACTGATTGCTTGTGTTTCTGTCACACATTATTTTACAAACACACACACAAATTGGATTACACCAGAACCCAGACACACTTAAATAGCTTTCCCAGCATTTGGAAACAGCAATGTAATAACAATCACTACGGACCTTTATGTTTAAAATAAATGAATACTTTATTATATTGTAAGGATGTAACATGGACACACGTATACATATGGACACAAACACACTTAAAAGGGTTTAAAAAGCATTTCAGATTTGGCTGGAGATTGTTTCACCTTAAAATGCTACTGTAAAAAAAATCTGTAGCGCACACACTATACAGGTACAGCTTTAAAGCTGCTAAGAAAAATGTTTACAAGCTAGTGTAAATCCTTCTATCTGGTACTGGGTTCCTTGTGGGGGCAGGGTCTGACCTACAATATTAACACAAGCATGTGGTAATTCACTGTTTTACTTTCAGCAAGAAACATTTCTTAAGCCCCTTTTCCAAAGCATTAATGACATCTCTGCCTCCCCCTCCCCCTAGCTTTCGGCTGCAAAAAAAAGGGGGAAGGAGAAAAAGAAGATCCAGAAATGTTTGGAATTACTGCAGCCTTGTCTCACTTTGTAACACCACCTCTGAACCCACAAGCACAGGCCAGCATCATCACTTACAATTTCAGGCTATTTGCCATCAGCATTTTTAGATTTATCTCAGTATTGCCAACTGCCTGAGTTGGCAACACTGTCTCTGGACAATAAATCAGTCTCTGGGAAAGTCCAAGTTGAATCCTTGAATCATTTTCACTTTCTGAATGTAGCCCCCTGGCTGTGCTTCAGTTGTTGCTTTCCCTTCTAGGAAGGACAGGCCAGGCTGGACCGGCTACGTTAGTGTTGAAGCTTGAGCTGCAACGCAGACCTGGCTGAGGCCATCCTCTAATGGCCAGGCTAAGCCCCACGGGCAGGCTTGGGGCGAGAGCTCAGTGCCCTCAGTGGGGGCATTACTGGCAGGGAGCCCTGCCCCACAACCCTTGGTGCCTGCTGGGTCACCACATCCTCCTTGCAGGTAACGTCATGGAATAAAACTGCAGGGATTGATCTGGTGCCCTGACGAAGCATGTCTTACCATGGACAGCTTGCTCAGCTTCAACCCAAATACACGGTTGCTCCAATAAAAGGGATCACAATGTCTGATCAGGGGATGGAAAACTGGACAGTTGGCTCCTGGCCATATTTGGCTTTAATCAGCCCACCTTCCCCCACGTCCTCAGAGGCAGCTGCAGGCTGCTTCCTTTGGACTGTCTAGCCGGTGACAAACACCCGGCATTTGGGGCTTTCCAGGGTGCGAGTTACCATTCAGGGAGGGCCGGTGCTTCGCCCGCTGTGGAAATGATCCCTTTGCAGCGGGGGCAGAAGCCCCTTCCCCCAGGGGCACATCTGCAATCGCAGGGCACTTCGCTAACCCTTTCGCAGCCGCGCCAGCCCGGGAGCGGGGTTGAACCCTGGGTGTTCCCAGTCCTGTGACTGAACACACACACACACACACACACACACAGACGAATGCAGAAATGTGCACACACACGTGCACACAGAGACAAATGCGGAAATGTGCACACACACGCGTGTACACACACGGGTGGATGCAGAAAAGTGCACACACGTGTGTGCACACAAATGCGGAAACGTGCACACACACGTGCGCACAGATGGATGTGGAAACATACGCGTACACACAGACGTACACACACGCACGCGCGCACAGATGGATGCGGAAACGTGCGCACACACGCAGACATGCACACAGACAGATGCGGAAACATGTGCGTATACACAGGCGTGCACACGCACGCGCACACAGATGGACGCGGAAACATGTGCACACACAGATGGAGACGGAAACGTGCGCACACACACAACTATGCAGAGGCACACAAAAGCACTTGCACACACATGACCACACGTGGACACGCGCATGCAGACACACGCACGGGCAGCTGCAGGAACATGCACGCACTCGCATGCCCAAGCGCACAGATGTGCACGTACCTGCACACGTACCTGCCAGGTCCGGGGGAAGACACGCGCGCACGCCCCGCCCGCTCCGGACTGCTGCGCTGCGGGGGCGGGGCGGACCCAGACCATAGAGTCGCGGTCCTCCGAGGCCACCAGAGCGGACCCAGACGCTGCCCTTCCCCCCTTCGGAGCGGGCGGTGCTCCCGTGACGTCACAAGGGGCGGGTGCATCGCCTTGTCTCTGACTGTGCCGAGTGCGAGTCGCGACAGCGGCAAGGGCTGTGTTTGCACAACACGTGCGCGAGAGAGAGGGTTGGTAATTCTGCAGCAGACCCTGGGCACCGGGGACAGCGCTCCCCCTCTCCTCCCTGCTGCCGCAGCTGCTGCGGGGGGCAGTGCCCACAGTACCCTGTGCCCAAGACTCCCTCAGGCCACAGCTCTTCACACCAGAAAAAAAATTAAGCCATCAGAAATATTCAGGATGAATGAATATTAAACGTTTTCACGTTTAATTTGACGATGCAAATGTTGGGTCAAACAAATCCAAATACGGTCCTGCTTTGCTCTAAGTTCTGCTGAATTCTGCAGTGGATCTCGGTAAGTCCCCAGGCGTGGAGGGGCATGCTCCCTAATGGCCACTGAAGAAGAGCCAATTGATACAGCGGAAAGTGATGTATTAGAGCACGATCTTTGGGAACCTGGTACCATGTTAGACAGTCACTGTACACAAGACCTGTCACGTGTACAGCATTAACTGAGCGTGATTACTCTTTAGCTAGTTTCATAGCGCACGGCTAATCCCAAGCAGTTTGATAGATTTCATAGACATCAGGGCTGGAAGGGACCTCGGAAGATCATCAGTCCAGCCCCCTGCCCAAGGGCAGGAAGTCAGCTGGGGTCATAGGATCCCAGCAAGATAAGCATCCAATTTACTCTTGAAGGTGTTCAATGAAGGCGCTTGAACCACCTCCGGTGGCAGGCTGTTCCAGACCTTGGGGGCTCGGACAGTAAAGAAATTCTTCCTTATGTCCAGCCTGAGACGGTCTTGCAGTAGTTTGTAACCGTTTGACCTCGTCATCCCCAGGGGCGCTCTGGTGAGCAAACGTTCCCCCACATACTGGTGGTCACCCCTGATAAACTTGTAGGTGGCCATCAGATCACCCCTGAGCCTTGTGTTGACGTGTTTGCAAACACAGCAGTTCCTCTGTGTGCCGAGAGTTGAGTTGCATTACGTCATGCCAATTCCAACTCTTCAAGGTTGTGTTTAAATGTTATTTTCTAGTTCTGATGAGCCGGGAGAAAGCTGATCCACTGGGATGTCTTGCATATGAAACCTCAGGTTTTCCTCATGTCCCTGCAAGTTTCTCAGTAGCCTTTATTGTTAAGAAAGGAGAATAAGTTTTATGAAATATGTTGTATGCTTCTCCAGAAGAGAGTTGGGTGTACTTGTTTCCTGGAGCTTCTTCCTGCTGCCTTTCTTTTCTGAGCTGCCTGTCAGTGACTTACCCACCAGTCTTGGATGGGATGAACTGATACAAGCTCAGCCTGGTAGGGCTTCTGGGTTGCTGAATATGGGGTGTGTGTCTGGTCAGGGTTATCCAGGCCCTGACCAAGTTTGCTTTAGTTGCATCAGATTGCCAATCCTGTGCTGAGAGTGTGTCCCACTGTGATGGAAGCTGGTGGTCCTGAACAGCAGGCGCCAGGCTATCTGGAGTTGGATCATCCCCTTTAAGCCTCTGCCGGCCCTTCCACATCCAGCCTACAATCAGTTTCTCATTGCCCTCACTCCTATCAGTTAACATTGGCTTCTAGTCCACCACGCTGAACATATCCCTCTGTCTCTGTGCACCGCTGCTCTTGAGCCCTGGGGATTCAGGGTGCTGCCCTTGCCCCACTATTCATAGCCTCCTTCACCCCTTCAGCCACTTCCTGGTCCACCAGGTCAAGGACCCCCATCTGGGCATCAACTGAACTACTAACACATAATCTCCCTACCCCAGGTCAGCTTCATCTGTGGGCTGTTCTTCCTTCACTCCAAACATAAACCCCCCAAAGAGCAAATAAGGCTTGGCACTTATCTGTCTTGCTGTGGTGCTGCTGGTCTTCCTTATGGCTAGGGACAGACACTCAAAAAGCCAGAGCCTGAATTGATTCAATATTTGCAGGTTTGTCTAACATGCCTAGATTGAACCAATTTGCAAGTGAATAGACATTCCTTCTTGACTCAGGAAAAGAAGGCACATGCCTGCAGTGGCTCAGGCCGGGGGGGTGCTACAGTGCACCCTCGGCTGCTGGGAAGCTGTGCTGGTGGGGCACGGTCAGCCCTGGAAGGAGCCTCAAGTGAACAGGACAGGGAAGGGGGTTAATTCCCCCCCTCCCTCTCTCACTGGCACGGACCTGAGTCGGGGTCCTCCTGGCACTCCCCTCTCGCAGCTCCAGCGGCCCGAGTGGGGGTATGGCCAGATGCTGGCCAGCATGGCCCCCTGAGACAGAGGGGGCAGGACGGAGGTTTATTCCCTCCTTTGTCCCCACTACCCCCCGGGTGGCTGCAGCTGGGGTCTGCTGGCCCATCAGCTGCCTCTGCTGATTGCTCCCTGCATGGGGCAAGTGGTGGAATAAGCTCCTTCCCTGCCCCCTTCACCAGATACTAGGGGGAAGGGGGAAATGACCCCCCTCCCTGCCCCCTCACCTAAGGGGGCCATGCCAGCTGGCTTCAGGCCACACCCTTGCCCCTGCTGCTGGAGCAATGAAGGGGCAAGGACCCTGATGGGAACAGGACCCACTGCCATGCCCCTGTCAGAGCTGTTGCAGACAATGCAGGGTGAGTGGCAGTGGTGCTAGTGGGGACTTGGTGCTTATAGCCACCCCTTCAAGTCCTGGAGGCTTGTACTTCCTGGGAAACTATGACAGAGGGTGTTGCCCTGACATAGTCCCCCTCCGTAGTGGTGGTGGGGGCTCAGAGAGGCGTTATTTCCCCTCTCCCTCTGGCATCTGGCAGAGCGGGCTTAGAAAGACCTTATTCCACTGCTTGCCCTGCACAGGAAGCCATTGGCAGAGGCGGAAGTCATGGCTGGAAGATCCCAGCTGTGGGCCTCTGGGAACAGAGGGGGGAATAAACCTCTCCCTGCTCCCTCTGCCTCAGAGGGCCGTGCCGGCCAGCCTCTGGCCATTCCCTCACCCCTGCCACTGCAACAGCCAAGGGGGAGTGCCAGGTGGACCCCAGCTTGGGTCTCGTGGGACAGGGAGAGGGAGGGAGTTGGGTGGGCTTGCAAGGTGAGGCTCTCGAGGTCCCAGGACTGTTTTCACCCCTCCTCCTGGTAGGCCCACCCAGGAGCAGCTGCCGGACAAAGGAGGGAGGCTGGGCATGAGAACGCAGCAGTACTGCTCCTCCCACAGTGCGGGTGGCCTCAGTTGAGGGCAGTGTGATTGGGGCACTTTCAAAGAATGCCCTGGTGAGGGAGGGGGGCAAGAGTCCTCAGAGCATCTGCACACAGCTGAATCGAGCCTTTGAAGCCCTTTTCTGCCCGCGAGGAAACCCGCGGAGAAGGAAGCCCGTTCCCTGGCAATGCCCCCGGTGCAGTGCCGCAGGCCTGGAGAAGACATTCCGTCTTCTTTGCCTGTGCCTTTTTTGGAGCTTGGAGAGCTGGGCCAGAGGGCTCCCTGTGCGATGCTGCCGCAGCGAGCAGGTGACGTGAAGCCCCGGGCCGTAGGCTTCTTCCTTCACTTGGCGTCCCTTGCCCTGCGCTGCGGGATCCAGTCAGGGCACCACCTTCCCTCCCCTGTGCTGCCCGTGTCCTCCTCACTGCGGCTGGGCCTCGCCACTCCCAGCCCTCTAGCTCCCCGAGGCTTGCCACCGGTCCCTGGCTTGCGCGCGCTCTGCACCGCTCCGCAGGTGCGGCAGTCCCACTCTCGCCTCTCCCTTGGCAGCAGAAGCGAGCGTGTCCCCCCGTGAAAGGCAGTAGGTGCAGGAGCAGGCGGAGGGACAGGCTGTGCTTGGACAAGGTGGCCGAGTGGTGAAGTCGATGCACTGCTAATCCGTTGTGCGCTGCACGCATGGGTTCGAATCCCAACCTTGTTGCTTTAGGCTTGGCTGCTAAAGGCTCCTTTTCTCCCTGCAGGCCTCGCAACCTTTGCCTGGGGCGCGTTGGTTCCAGGTCCTGCAGGGTGGCAGGTGGCGGGAAGGTGTGGAGCCTCTGTTGTTTGGGAAATCCTGGTGCCAAATGGCAAAGCTGGCAGGTGCCCTTGTCCTTGGTGCGCCGTGCCAGGTTTCTGGAAGGCGAGGCGAGGCCTGGCCGTGCTCTGTTTGGGGGTAAAGGGTTGCGGCGTGCTGGCTGGCGGGTGGTTTTGTGTGCTTAGAGGAGGAGAGCCCGAGCCCATGGGTCTTGCCATGCCCGTGAGCAGGGAGGAGGTGTCAAGGTCTTGCGGAGCCCTGGTTGGCTTCAGGGGCTTAGCGGGGGCCCTGGTTGCCTGGGGGTGCAGTCATGGCACTTTCACTTGGCCTGGACATGGCCACCCTGAGAAGGAAGGAGCCTGACCACGGTGGGGACAGCACAGGCCAGGGGCTTAGGGGAAGCAAGCGAATGCCCTTCACCTGTGCCAAGCTCCCAGAGGAGCAGGGGACTGACTGCTAAGCAAGTTCCTCAGCAGCAGCAGCAGCAGCAGCAGGGGGAAGAGCAGCACCTGGCCCTCTTAGCTGCATTCAGGGTGCCCCAGGTCACAGGGGCTGCTGACCCGTCCATCTGCTTTGTCCCAGGTATGTCTCAGGGCAGTCGTGCCCTTCCTGACCAAAGACGAGATGCAGGGGCAGGTCAGCGGAAAGGGGAGCAAAAGTGCGCTGGCTGGGAATCGAAGCCAGACCTGCTGCTTGGAAGGCAGCGATGCTCACCACTACACCACCAGGGCAGGGCAGAGCAGGCCCCGGCCCCGGCCCCAGCCCCAGCCCCGGCCCTTGCTGCAACCTCGTGGCGAGAGGAAGGCAGGGGGGCAGCCTGAGTGCTTGCCTCCTTCTGCATAGCTCCGGCACCTCTTTCCGAAGCCTTGCCAGTTGGAGGAGTGGCATTGAGTGGGCCTGCCTCACCCGCGGGAGGAGCTCTTCTCCGCAGACAGCCCGGGAAGCTTGGACACATGCCGAGCTGGGC
>NW_005843146.1:171431-179548 GCF_000455745.1 Alligator sinensis | reverse complement strand
CTGCTCCAAGCTCTTTCTAACATTAACTCGGCTCACCATTCCTCAGCACTTCGTATAGACTAAGAGTAGCATGCACCAACACGCTCAGCACATGTTTTATTTACATCACAGTACGTATTACCACCTTGTGGCAAAAGTTAGAACATGTGCTGAGCAATCCCATGATGATGCTAACTCTGGTCTGCCTCCCGCACGCTTCAGGAGTTGCTCCAGTGAGCCGGGTTTCTCCTGCTGACAGCCAGCCAAGGGAGCAGGGGAGCCAAGCCCAGGAGAGGGAGTCGTCCCAGCTGCTGGATCCCACCAGTGGCGATCAAGGCACCCAGATAGTCCTGGGGCTGGGACCCACAATCAGCAACAATGATGGGACAGCAGTGAGGGCATTTATCTTCAAACCAGACTAGACGGAGGCTTGTTCAACATTGCCAGGTTTAGAGCATAAACCAGAGTGAAAGAGCTGGTGCTGAGAGATTTCCTGTTGCTGGAGGATGCGGCCTCGGTTGCCTGCTCTGGATCTGGCACCAAGTGCTTGTGTCTTTGTCTGCCCAGTTCCCCTGGGGGCAGGGAAGTGCCGTCATCTTCATTCTCTAGGTGGGAACTGCAGGACATAGAGCCTGGGCAATTAGCCAGAGGGTCACAGAGGAAGTTTGTGCCAGAGCAGTGCTGGGCCCAGGGCTCCCAACTCTTCACGCAGAGCCTCACACCCTGACCATCGTGCTGAGGGCTGGCCTGGCCCTTCATTTCCCTTGGCTTCCCTCCCACTCACCGCCCTGCTCCCCCATGCTGCATACTCATGGCCCCTTCTTGCCCCCAACACTGTCTGTCTGAAAAGGCCCTGAGGATCCAGAGAAGGAAGGACTCGGTCATCTTCTGGCTGTCTGAACTGTCACTTTGTCTGCACACACACGACCACAATGGATCAGAAACTAGGACCATGGAAAATTTCCTTGGGAACATCACTGAAGACTCCCTTTTGTCTTGGGAATGGGGAAAATCTTAGAAAGCAGCACAGACTGCAGCAAGGATGAGACCCCCAAAGTGCAAGGCAGTTTCTGGATGCAGGATCTTTATTGGACTCCAATAAAATGGACACAGACATACAGCAGGGAAATGCAATGCTGGGGACAGTGACAGAAAACCCCAGCTCTGCGGCTGTGGAAGCACGTGACACTGCAAACACCCTGGGGATATGCCAGTTCCAGGGACAGCTACATAACAGACTGGGAAATCCCCACAGGCTCCAAAGAGCAGCTTTGGGGCCCTCTTCTCCACCCACAGAAGCAGAAAGAAACTGGTACCCAGACCCCTCAGGAGCCCACAGCTCCCTGTCCCCAGGGCCTGAGCCCTTCAGCCCTGCTGCTCTCTCCCCTCCCCCACCCCTAAACCAAGTGCCCCACAAGGTCAGATTGTGGGGGACTTGGTTTTGTCATGGCACAAACCTAGCTCCTTCTCATGAGTCTCTCCCACCCACAGGAGATTGGTCCTGACCATCTTCACCCAAATCCTACCACACAGGCTGTGCATTGCTGCTGGCGTCCCTGGCAATGACGGTAGCCCCCCCCCTGCCCCGCCAGCTACTGGCAGGGCAGCCTGTGCAGGATGATTTCCTACCAATCTTTATCTTTGAGGAAATGGTCCTTTTCCAATTGCTCTATGACCAGACCAGGCTTCACTCCTTTCACAGCCTCCAGCTCTTGCTTTGTTTCTGCATTTAGTTTGGGAAGGGTCAACCTTTGGGTTGAAAAGAAAAGAAAAAAGAATAAAACATGAATTCTCTCTGTCAGTAACTCCGTGTAGAAGCCATGGACCCTGGGACAAAGCACACCACTGGCAAACCCAGGCAGCTTCTAGTGGTGGGGAGGAGGCACTGTGTACCCACGCCCCATGAGCTGGCGAAGCCCAGGGGGCATCACAAAGAGGCCACTCCCGTCCAGATCCAGCCGCTGTGTGTGGGGAATGGAAACCAGCTGTGGGCTTCTGTAGCGTCCCAACCCACCCCACTCCACCATTGGGGGTCCTGGAAGCCACAGGGTTGGGGCTCTGTGCGTGCTTCCATGTACATCCATGCAGGGAGGGAGGTGCAGAACCACGGGTCTGTGTGTGGGTATGTGCATGCGTGCAGAAGCATAGGAGAGGTGTGTATGTATGTGTGTCTTTTTGTGCGTGCGTGCATGTGTGCCTGTGTGCACGCATAGTGCACCCCATCCTGGATTTCCTTAACCGCATCCCAGATTTCACCAAAACCTGTATGGTCACCATACCCAAAAGAGACCCAGAGACACAGACATAGGCAGCTGTGGTCAGCCGACCTATTCCACTGGCCCAAACACTAGGACGAAGACATCTCCCCTTGTTGAATGTTTTCCATACAGAGTCTAATGAGTGCCCAGAGGAGGCTGAATGCTCCTTACCTCGGTGTCTGGGACTTGCAGCTGGGATGTCTCAGTCCCTCTGCCCACCAGCCCCCTCCATGGCCAATCAGCACGGACAATGGGGCAGAAGTCCCACTTTCTGCCCTCCCCCAGGATCCACCTCTTGACCAAGGAGAAACCAGTGCTTCCTGCTGCTCCCAGCCAATGAGGACAGAAGGGCTGGCAGAGCCCAGAGGGCACGGTAAAGGGGTTACTCCCAGCTGGGTCCAGCCTCTCCATGATGGGGATGGAGGCTGGGCATAGGTCCCCACGCTGTCCCACCCTGCCCCACTCCACCATCAGGGCTCCTGGGGGCCATGGGGTTGGGGCTGTTTCTGTGCATGTACGTGTGTCCATGTGGGGAGTAAGGTGCAGAGGCACACGCATGTCTACGTGTGTGTGTGTATGTGTCCTTTATGTGTGTGAGAGAGCAGGCATGGGGGGTGCCCCCACCCCAGATTTCCTTACCATTTTGGTCAATTTTTCTAAAAATGGTATGTTCACCCTACCCAACAGAGAGCCAGAGTCACAGACCCAGGTGTCTGTGGTCAGCCTATCTATTCCACTATCCTAAATATTAGGAAGAAGACACCTTGCCATGTTGAACATTTCCCCAGAGACCCTAGTGAGCTCCCAGAGGAAGCTGCATGCTTCTTACCCCAGTGTCTGCAACTTGCAGCTGGGCTGTCTCAGGCCCTCGCACAGCAGCCGCACGCCGCCATCCCCCAGACCATTGTTATCAGTCAGGTCCAGCTCTGTCAGGCTGGGGCTGGTGCTGAGAGCAGCGGCGAGATCCTCACAGCAGGTGTCTGTGAGACCGCACCACTGCAACCTGCACAGAGAAGCACAGAGGAGAGAGATCAGGGCATGAATAAGGCCAGTGCAGATCCTCTGACAGGCAGAAAGTCCTGTCCTAGACCTGGTCCATGTTTCAGGCCTTGCCCAATGACAAACCAAGAAAGACCCATAGGAGACTGGGGAAAATCAAGACCCTGAGAGGGCATGGACTATGTGAGCCTGGTTGCACAGCCTGCTCCATAGCCCTGTTGCTGTTTTAAAACACAAATGTTATTGGCAGGGATCCTGGTTTTCTCTGATAAAAAGCCCAAAACTTTCTGATAAAAATCCCAGATTCTCTGATGAAAATCTCCCAAATCCATGTTTTTCCATGATTAAAATGAAATGCCACTATGCATATAGGTAACAGTTGAAAACAATGTTTTATTGCTATATGTACAATTCTAATGCAGCTTGGAAGCCTACCAATGCCTTAGTTATTACAATGAAATACATTCTAAATACCTAGAGATTTTGGAGTTTGATCTTGCTTTATAATCTTAGAAAATCAGAACTCCACCTGCCCCCTTAGCTCACCAGGAAGCAGGTCCAGCTGTGACTGCCCCCCCTTCTCCCCTGCTGTTTTGTTGTGCTGAGCAGCTCTGATATGCTGGTGCCCCTCACTCCCAAGCTGCAGCCCCCACAGCATTGCCCATGCCCCTCGCTCCTGACCTGCACTCCTGACCTGCACCCCTGACTCCTGACTGCTGCCGGGCAGGAGCAAGTGGGGGTAGGCAGGGGCTGTGTCCCCTGCCTACCCCCACTTGCTCCTGTCCAGCAGCAGTTCCCACCCCAGCACCAGAACATGGAAACAACTGCAGCTGTCCTCTCTACTCCTTTGTGGTGCTGAACAGCCCTGACAAGCCCCTGCCCATGCCATTGCCCCTCACACCCAAACCACAGCCCCGCTACCATGGCCAGTGCCCCTCACTGCCACCTGACAACACCTTCCTGCCCCCATCTCACTGTCTCCCAGTAGCAGCTCTCCCCCTGCACCAAGTGGCTGTGTGGGGCAGGGGCTGGTGCTCAGGGCAGTAGTGTGTGGACACAGGCAATGCATAAGTGCTGGCACTGGGGATGGCACAACTCCATGTTGCCACCACAGTGAAGGGGCATAACTCTGTGCCAACAGCACTACCCGCACTGCTTCCAGGTGGGCAGGGGGCATCTCACCTTGGTGGCCATGGTGGTGTGGCAGGCACAGGGCTTCTGACAGTGTTGGGAGCACCAAATCTCCCCACCCTGCTCCTCACTCCTGCACTGGGTCCCACCCACCAGACCGTGGAGGTGGCTTCTGCCTGGTGCAGGTCTGGCCCGGCTGCAGTCCTGTGCCCTGTGTCCCACTGTCAGCAAAGAAATCTGGAGGGGCCCCCATGCTCCTCCAATGTGTTGCCAATGTGTGTGGGGCAGGGGGTGTGTGGAGCTTTCCACAGCTTGTTCTTTGCCTCAGATGCAGGAATGGTCCAGACTCATCGGAGCTTGGACCTTGATGTCCCAGATGGGCCTTGTGCCATCGAGGCCATGCAGCAAGCTCTAGCATATCTAGACCGCCCCTATGCCATTGGGAGGCCCACTGATGGTGCAGGGCTGGTCTGGGCTCACAAGAGTTGTCCCTGCCTCCCCCCCAACAATGTAGCAGCGTCAGTCCCCAAGCCCTGGTCCTCCAACACCCCCACCCCCACACACCTGCCCCATAGATTTGTCTGCATGCAGCTGCTGGGGCTGCTCCCACCACCCTGCCTGTTGTATTGCCAGTCGTGTGTGCGTGGGTGCAAATGCACAAGGCACCCCTTGCCCTGTTTCTTTTCCCCTTTTATTTCCCCAGCCCTGCCTCCAGTCATCCTTCTGCTGCTCCCTCCAGCCCCAAGCAGCTTATTGCAGGCTGGAACTCTGTCAGCCTGCAAAGGGAAACCTGTGGTTTCCCACTTTGAAGGGGAAAACCCAGGCATGTCTCCTTCAAAGGGGGAAATCTGTGATTTTTTGTGGTTTTCCACAGGGAACAGAAAACCCACATCCCTGAGTATAAGTAACCCCAGTGCTCTGTGCCACATCGCCTTGCTCTCCTTGTACTCACCTGCATGAAGACGCCACATTGGGCTTCACTGCAGATATCTGTGGTGGTGATGGCTTTCTCAAACAACTCTTTTATCCATTGGCAATGTGTAGGGGGAGCACGCAGGTGCACATGCTCCCCCTGAGCATGGCTGTGCAACCCCTGCAAAAAAGCACCACGACACTGTTGGTGGAGTCTACGGGCAGTTGCCGCTCACTACTCCACTCCTCGCTGCCACTGCCACCAAATCGAGAGGACCTCGCACTCGCCTCCCGAACATCAGCTCGAAGGGCGAGAACCCAGTGGACTCCTGGGGCACCTCCCGGTAGGCAAAGAGCAACTGTGGCAGTTTCTCATCCCAGTCATTGGGGTTGGAGTCCACATAGGCCTTTAGCATACCTTTCAATGTCCCGTTGAACCTTTCCACCAGCCCGTTTGTCTGAGGGTGGTAGGCTGTGGTCTTAAGGTGTTGCACCCCACAGCAGTCCCACAGGCACTCCATTATCTCCGCCATGAAGTTCCCACCCCGGTCCGTCAGGATCTCGGAGGGAAAACCCAGCTGGCAGAAGACCTTGATGAGGGCGTCAGCAACCACGGGTGCCTCGATGGAGGTCAAGGCAACTGCCTCCGGGTACCGCGTTGCGTAATCCACTAGAGTTAGTATGTATTTCTTTCCTCTACAAGTCCTATGCTTCAGCGGTCCCACAATGTCCACTGCCACTCTGGGGAAGGCTTGGTCGATGATCGGGAGGGGCTGCAGGGGAGCCCTTCTCTTGTCCCCACTTTTGCCCGTCCGCTGGCCTGTTTCGCAGGATTTGCAGTAGTCCGTCACATTCTGGGCAATTCTGGGCCAAAAAAAGTTCACCTGCAACCGCTGGCGTGTCCGTTCCCTGCCCATGTGACCAGCACACGGTAGATCGTGAGCCATGGCAAGCAATTGCTGTCTGTATTTTCGGGGTACTATGAGCTGGCGCTGGGGCTCCCAGGTCTCGGCATGGTTCTTCGGCACCCACAACCGATAGAGAAGCCCCTTATCCCAGACCACCTGTTCCCTCTTGTCCGGAGTGAACTCAGTCTCTTGCTCCTGAGCCATCTGCCGGAGTCCCTCCAAGCTGGGGTCCTCCCGAACCTCCCGCTTGAACTCCTCTTGCCCAGCTAGGCAATCAGCAGGGAGCTCAGGTGCTCCTGCAGGGAGTGCACACTCACCCTCAGGGACTTCCTGGGTCTCCTCCCTGCTTGTCTCCCCTCCCTCTGCCACCGACGGAGTAAACACCTCCCCGGGACTGTCACTTAACCCACCCTCAGGGTCACTAGTTGCCTCCGGGACCAGGGTGCAATCGCCGTCTGCAGGGGTCCCTTCCCCTGCGGCCAATGGTGTGGCTTTCTCCTGGGGATTTTCTAACCCCCCTTCTTTAGCCTTCCTGCTCTGCAGGCGAGTCACCGCATGAACAGTGCGGGGCTTTGACTCTTGGGCCTGTTCCCACCTCCGGAGCTGGGCTTCCTGCTCTATAAGATCCCATCCCACCAGGATGGGGACCGGAGCCCCTTCCAGTACCCCCATTTCCAGGTACGTAGCACAGTCGTTCCACACGACGGGGGCCTGGAATACCGGTACCTTCAGGGGTGTGGGCCCCACTCCTTGAATAGTGAGGGTCTTCCCCGGGATTATGTCTGCAGGCGAGACCAGGTTGGAATTAATGAGTGTCACACAGGCCCCCGAGTCCAGTTCCCCCACCAGGGTCCTTTCCTTCACCGTGATCATGGTCCGGTGGGGGGCCATCACCTCCTCTGAGTTTGTGATCCTGTAGCAACAGGCACTGTCCTCAGAGTGGCTCCGGCCCTCCTCCTCACTGCTCACGGCTGTTGCACGCTTGACGGGCCTGGGTTTAGGGTTTAGCTTTGGGCAGTTGGGCTTGATGTGGCCCTGCTCCCCACAGTTATAGCACCCCCTCTTTTCTGAATTGGGTGGTCTGTCCGAATCTGGGGCCGCCTTGCGCTCGGCAGGAGGTGGCCCTCTTTCCCCTTTTTGACCTGGGCCTCCCTTCCCCCCTCTTTGGAACCCTTTTTGCTCCTTCCCAGAGTAGGGGGGCCTCTCACGGTTTAGCAACAGTCGGTCTGCAATTTCAGTGGCCTCGTAAACATCTTTGGGGTCCCTGTCCCTGACTAGGGTCTTAACTTCTCTCGGACAGCAAAAATAGAATTGTTCCAGCACCAGGAGCTGGCGTGACTTATCTAAAGTGTCAACCTTGGCTTCGGCTAACCATTTAATGTATGTGTCGTCTAACAGGGCCACGTAATCAGTGAATGACTTTCCGGGTTGTGGGCGCGTATTCCGGAATTTTTTCCGGAAATACTCTGGTCCTAACTGGAACCTTTTAGACACAGCAGCTTTGAAGGCATTATAGTCATCAGCTGCATCTGAGGGCAGGCTGTTCAGGACACCCGCCATGTCACCTTCTACCAGCGCAGACAGGTACAGCATGATCTTTTCCTCCGGCACCTTGCACCGCTGGGCTTGTCTTTCGAAGTTGCTTAGGAACACCGCAGGATCGTCTCCCTCTCGGTAGCGAGCGAAGGCGGAGACATCTAGTTTGGGCTGTTCCCCAGACGCTTGCGGAGGGTTCGCGTTTCCCCCGTTGGTCTGCAGACGGAGCTGAGCATCGAGCTTTTTCTGCTCGTGCTCTATCTTTTGTGCCTCCAACTGGGCTTCCCTCTCCATCCTCCTCTCTTCCCGCTGTTCCCTCTCACGCTGGGCCTCGAGCTCCAGCCTTTTCAATTCTAGCTGCTCCTTCTCGCGCTGGCGCGGGGCTTCCAGCTCC
>NW_005843146.1:158559-170381 GCF_000455745.1 Alligator sinensis | reverse complement strand
GAAGCTGCCAATACTGGCCACAAGCGGACCAATCTACCAAGCATCCCTGGCTACCTGAGCCCGCGCGCAGGGCCGGGCCTTTCCCCCCTGCCCATGTGACCAGAGCATTGCCTCCCAGGCACCAGGCTTTTGTCATGCAGACCAGGTGGGAGATCCCCGCCCTGAGGGATTCAACACCAGCCTCTCAGGCTGGTGGAGACAGATCTCTGGAGAGGAGCACCGACGGTGGCATTTCTGCCACAGTCACCAACCACTGGTTGGCGCTCGTCGCCCCCCCCTTGCCGCCGACAGTGTTGCGGCTGCCTGTGGCATCTCCCCACTTTCCTCCACTATGCTCCCACTGCCGACAGCACCAATGCTGCCCGTGGGAGCTCGCCATGCCCCCCAGCCTCTGGGGCCACACGTCATTCATGCAATTATTCCAGACCACACAAGAGGGGGGCCATAAACAACAAAGTAGATGCTGACACAGCCCTGACACAGCTCTTCCACTCTGCTCTACCAGCACAACAGGTGGCAATGCTGTTTCCAGGGCAATAAAAGATTCCCTGTCTATGGAGGAAGCCCTTCACATCATAGACTGGCCTTAATGCAGGTCCCCAGCATGCTCTAGGCATTGCAGTCTCCCAGGAACATGTGCAGAGCACTGCAGGGCCTCAGCAGCTCCCAACTATGGTACCATCCCTTGAGTGTGCAACCAGCCTTAAGGGAAAACAGCCTGGCACATGGGAACAGATGTAATGATGAAGACAAGCCTCTGCCTCCATGCTCAGCCACCGTTAAAATTTCCTTGTACTGATAAGGCACTTTCCCTCTGGTGCAACCTGTGAGCTCCTTACCGCAGTGTCTGCAACTTGCAGCTGGGATGTCTCAGTCCCTCGCACAGCAGCCGCACGCCGCCATCCCCCAGATCACTGTTATAACTCAGGTCCAGCTCCATCAGGCTGGGACTGGTGCTGAGAACAGCAGTGAGATCCCCACAGCAGGCGGGTGTGAGATGGCAATTCCACAACCTGCAGGAGAGAGAAGCACAGAGGAGAGAGATCAGGGCATGAATAGGGCCACCACAGCTGCTCCAACAGGTGGCCCCACCCACCAGCCCCCTCCCTGGTCAGTCAGCATGGACAATGACACAGAAGTCCCACCCCATGCCCAGCCCCAGGATCAACCCCTTGGCCAAGGAGAAACCAGTGCTTCCTGCTCAGCACCAATGTCTGTGCTATACCTGTGGCCAATCAGCACTGAGAAGGGCCCATCCTCTGCTCCCAGCCAATCAGGAATGGGAGTAGGGCACACAATTCCCATCTAAACCTGCATCCTGGACCTTCCCACTGTCCAACCACAAGGCAGCACATGCAGGAGGCCACCCCATCAGTGCTGCCCACTCAGCTCCATAGGAATCAGGTGGGTTCATCCCTGCCCAGCCCCAGAGGTGCAGGCCAGGCGGAGCGGCCCCAGCGCAGGAGGCTGCAGGAGAAGTCCCCTCCCCAGCACTAGGCAGGCTCCACACAGGAGCTGGGGGATCTGCTCCCACTATTTGCAACAGGAAAAGCCATGGGATCTTTTGTGAGGGATGAAGCAAGTCCCCAGGTGCCACAGAAATTAGTAGAGTCACAGGGTCGGTTTGAGTTAGTGAGAGAAGAGCCTCAAGAGCTGTGGCGCGTCAGTGTAATGTAATGCATTGTGTGCGTGGAAAATGTGATATGAGTGACAGGGGAAGCAACCTTGTGGAGTCCTGTTGACCACGGACTTCAAATCCCAGAGGCACGTGGAAGCAGGAAGAGGCAGTGGCAAGAAACCCTTCAGAGCCCCGCTGCTGCACTGCAAAGTCCAGAAAACCTTGGGGGCAGGAGGAAGAGGTGGCAATCTCTGAGCCCTGGCGGGCTACATACCAGGGTGCCAGGGGGTAATGGGGTCTGCTGTGAGAATGAGTGAAGGAGAGGGAAGCCTCTGCACAGCACAGCTGACCCACTGACTGACTACACACGATCCTTGACCTAGACACCTGCACAGGGTGACTCTGGACTGAAGGCTGGTTCTTGGGGACACCTCCGGAGGTGGTCAGGGGACTATGTGCTGAATGTGTGTACCCCAGTGGTACTGACCACCACCTGCCCTCTATGTGTATGTTGTTATACTTTGGATACCTATGTACCTGTATTTGTCCCTTTCTGTTCACCTGTGATCCTAACCCCTAGGACAATCAGTATAAAGTAAATCCCTTATTGCCTGTAGTGATTGTGCCTGACATTGCAGGGGGTCGTTACATCAGGTTATGAGGATGAAACCTGCCCCCCAGCCCCTGAAGCATATGTGGCGAGATGGAGGGAGGGCAGGACCCTGGACCATGCCGGAGAGAATCATCTCAGCGGCTGTGTAGATCACGTGCCGTCAGTGGCGTAAGGACAGAGCATACCGCAAAGTGAGAGTCAGAGGAGAGCGTGGCTGCCTCACCAGCAGCCCGTTGAGGTAGGGCATGAGGGTGAGGTGGAGGAAGGAGTGTCTGACAGTGGTGGGGCTCTTAGGGGACACCAATAAAAAATGGACAGGAAGAGAAAGGTGAAGAAGTGGGACCTAACGAGAAGTGAGAGAAGGGAATTCCGCTGAGAGCAGCAGGGCAGGGAAGGAAAAGAAATCACACAGGTGGGGAGAGCACGAGTGAGAAAGGTTAAATACTTTGTGAAAGATGAAACTCTGAGAAGGCCACTCTCCCTCTATTAATATAAAATTGGAAATGTGCTGAGAGGTGTGTTCTCTTGGGGACTGTCTGCCAAAAAGCAAAGAGGACTGATTCATAATATTGACGTCTCCCACCTCATTGGAAGTGGGCAACAGCTGGAAGACACATGTGGATGAACATGTTCCCAATCTGGGGCTCCTGGCCTCTGCCCGCTCCTGAGTAGAGGACAGAGGCAGGGGTTCCTGTATGTGGAAAAGCCTCCTATATGATCTGAAAAACAGAAGTGTATTAAAACCAGACACAAGGTTATGTGTGGGCTCCATTGCAGTGTGGGGACGTGGAGCCAGGCTTTCTTCAGCTCTCTTTACTAAGGTTCCTCACACCTTCCTCCTTACTGCCCTGACCTCTGTGTCCTGAGTGCAGAGAACAGAAACCAGAAATCTGCTGGCTCTGCAGCCATCCCACACTTCAGTGTAGAGAAACAGTTTGCCCCTCCTGGGCCCAGCTCTCTCTGGCTCTGAGAAGTCCGGATCCAGATCGAAGACAGGTTCAGTCTGCAGGTGTCAACCCCCTCCAGCAGAATGGAGCTACAGCCCTGTGCTGAGAGAGAGCAGCAGCAGTGGCTGTCTCTAATATCATTACAAGCAGAGCTGAAAGTGCAGGATCCATCAGAACTTCTCCCCAGAAAAAACTAATGGGACTACTCAGTAACCTTTGCAAAAGAGTCAGTTTCCACCTAAGATTTTTGAATTTTCATCTAATGGGAGAAAAAGAAGAAGAAATGCATTTTCCTGACTAGATGAAGCAGTCTGTAAGATCTTTGGGCAGCCGCTTCTGCTCTCTGCCTCACAGAGACAGGCCAGCAGAAAATTATTGAGGCTACCCCCAGCCAGCCACGCCACAAGCAGAGTGCACCTTGTAACTGGTTTTGAGTTACCCACATATAGTGCAAGCATGAAAGCAAGTGCAAGACATCTGTGTATCTTAGAAGAGTGACCCTATTCCCTTAACAGGAGCACTTATGTATCCATGGCCAGTGACAGAATTGCTCCTAAACTTCAGTTTAAAATTCATAACTTGGGCACAAGCTGCACTTTGTTTTCCACTTCATGTAACACACTCTGTCCAAAGGGGACCCTCTCTGTACAACAGAGTTGTGGTAGGAAGATATGTCCAGGAAGAAGTACACTTCTTTTTGGATGTTACTAGTATTGATGCTGAATCCTCAGCAGGATCTAACAATCGCTTGCTAATAGGCCCAGCAAGTCTACCCTGCATGGAAGGAGGCAGAGGGCTGCAGTGCTTGGCCAAATCCCATTGCGCTGAATCCTATCAGACATCAGGAGTCTCAGTCTTCTCTTCCATCCAATCAGAGATGCTAGAAAACTGCATTGGGCACATCATAGAATCACAGAAAACGAGGGAGTGAAGGGAGCTCAGGAGGTCACATCTAGTCCAACCCCCTGCTCAAAGCAGGACCATCCACACCAACGTCATCCAGGCCAAGGCTCTGTCTACCCAGGTCTTAAAAACCTCCAAGGATGGAGAATCTATAACTTCTCTGGGTAACCTGTTCCAGTGTTTTATTACCTTCCTAGTGAGAAAGATTTCCTTCGAATCAAACCTTAACTTCTCGTGCTGCAACTTGAGCCCATTGCTCCTTGTTCTGTCATCTGTCACCACTAAGAACAGTCCAGCTCCATCCTCTTTGGACCCACCCTGCAGGGAGTTGAAGGCTGCTATTCAATCCCCTTTCACTTGTCTCTTCTCCAGACTAAATAAGCCCAGTTCCCTCAACCTCTCCTCATAAATCATGTGCTCCAGCCCTGAACCATTTCTGTATCCTCCACTGGACTCTTTCCAATGTGTCCTCATCCTTTCTGTAGTGGGGGGCCCAAAACTGGACACAGGACTCAAAGATTATTCCCCTCTATTTGGACACTGGTGGATGAGGCAAGTTGGGAGAGTAGCAGATACATTGGAGGGCAGAGCTAGGATCCAGAGAGATTCTGACAAGTTGAAAGATTGGAGCAAAAGAAATTGCATGAGGTTCAATAAGAACAAGTGCAAAGTCCTGCCTGCACTTAGGATGGGAGAGCCCCATGCGCCAGTGCAGGCTGGGGGCCGACTGGCTGCACCTTCCTGGGAGGCCAGACCCTCTTCCTCTTCTAGCGCCACCTCTGGCAGTCCTTCCTTCACAGTCCTAGATGTTTCCTCCACTAGCGCCAAATATAGGGGGATAATTACTTGCCTCAGTCTGCTGGCAATGCTTTTACTAATGCAGCCCAGGATGCCGTTAGCCTTCTTCCCAACAAGGGCACATTATTGCTTCATATTCAGAGTATTGTCCACTGTAACCCTCAGGTCCTTTTCTGCAGGGCTTCTGCTTAGCTAGTCAGGCTCAGCCTGTACCGATGCCTGGGATTGTACAGGGAGAGCTAGACCTGAACAGTACTGGAGGGGTGACCTGCCTCTTGTGTCCATGACACTTCCCACAATGCCTCTTCCTGAGACACTGCAGGTTGACTGAAGCTGCAGACTGGGATCTGTGGACAATACAGGTTTGGTGCTCGGTGGGGATTCCTAAATCACTAGGGGTCGGCAAGGAGGACTGCCTGGCTCACCACGCCTGGGCAGGCCCTCAGGGAGTGCTCCAGAAGGGAGTTTTAGGAACACATCCCTGCCCGCTGGCACTGCTTAGAAAAAAGAGCTTCAGATGGGCCAGTGCCCTAAGACAGGGCTTCCTTCAGCAAAGCAGCACCCATGTACACCTTGTAAAGGGAAAAAAACAGAGAAAGGGCACAATTTTGTCCTGAGGAGGTGCTCACTCCAGCTCCTGGAAGGGCAGCAAAGCAGGGAGGGAGAAGAGAAGACTCTGAGCCCATGCCGGATACTTTTCAACTTGCCCCTCCTTAACTAACAGACAAACTGATACACAGATATCTCTAGCAAACACCCACCTCTGAGCAGGGAGGCAAGAAAACAGAAGGACATGGAGGGGCTCTGCCCTGCTGTCACAGGCAGGAGGAAGGGGTTGAGGGATGGCAGGGTCCATCCTGCCCTTCATGCATCAGTGTGGGAAGGGCATGGCAGCCCTCAGCATCCAGGCACAATCCAAGTAGCTGTTGCTGGATAAAGGGATCCAGACTCGCTTTCTTGGGAATATGCACAGCAGGAGTGGGGCCAGGTGGGCCACAGCGCACAGAGCTTGAGGATCTGCCACGATGACAGGCAGATGTTGAGCTGAACCACAAGCCACTCACAATGGTACTGAACCCCTTCCCTAGTCCAGTGCAACCTGCCAGTGCAGCAGGGCAGAGAACAAGGGCCCTTCTGGGGCCAGCACTGCCTCACTAAGATACAGCTGGTAGCTGGGGCACAATTTACCATACGTACCTGAAACTAAGATGCTCCTGGATTTAAGATGACTGAATTCCCCACACCCCATGACCCTCCTCCCCATAATGAGATGTTGTACATGGAAAATTAAAAATGTTATAATTCTGTATGTCTAGCATCTGATTAGTGGAAGGTCATCTTAAATGTGTCCCCTTCATTCCTGTGACAAAAAGGGCAGGGGCAGCAGGCCAGATCCCAGCCCCTGGCTCCCCTACCCCCCGTCCTCATGTGTCTTCTGTCTCCTGCCTGCCACCCAGAGCCTGTGTCTACCCCACTCCCTGCTCCACAACCTGGGGCACTCTGTTGAAGCCTGCCCCCTCCTCCACCTCCCTCCTGCAGTCTGACCCCACCTGCAGCCTGCTGCACACTCCCTCCGGCAGCCTGCCCAACTGCCCCCTGCCCCTGACACCCTGCCCACCCACTACCTCCTACCTTCTGCTGCAGCTCTGCTCCTCTAGAGCAGTCAGGAGCAGTAGGGCCCCAACCTGGCCAGGGAGAAGTGGGGGCAGTTCCCAGCTAGGCTAGAGCTGGAGGGACCTGAGCCACAGCAGAAAGTAATGGGGTGGAGGAGCAGACATAGGCATGGGGGGGGGCAGGGCCAGGGGGCAGCCTGCAGGTTCCCCAGGCTACCTCCTGGTCCCCTGTGCCATGTGCCCTTTCCCCATTCAAATGAGAAATTCTGGGCTAATATGGAGCTCAGGTGTCGCCTGCCCCAGGCTGCTACTCCAGTTAATGAGGAGGTCCCCTCCATACCCCCTCCCACATATTGAATAGGGAAAATTCAATATGTCATGCAGCAGAGTAAATTTGTTCAACACAAGATAATTTGTCCAAGCTGTACCACTGCACAGGTGCCTGTAGTTTGCCGTTGGGGCCTTTCAGTCCCTCACCCAGCTGTTTCAGTCCTGGTTCATCCCCCAGTCCCAGGTCTGTCCCTGGAACTAACCCCTGTGCTCTGGGCTGCATGGCTCTGCCCCTTGGCCTCCTCTGCATGAGGGAGCTGAATTAGGGTCCATCAGAGGTGCCCCGGGTGGGCCTGGCTTTACAGAACAACATGTCATCCCAGTGTAGGCAGGTGGGTGCAGGCTGTGAGACAGTGACATAGGGGCTAGGGGCACTGAGCTCCTTGCCGCTGCTGTGGGGAGCAGACATCAGGCACCAGGCCCTCATTGTCTCCTGCCCCTCCAGCATATTATAGAGAGGTCCTGGGGAGTGCCTAAAGGACACCACCTACTCCTTACCGCAGCGTCTGTAATTTGCAGCTGGGACGTCTCAGTCCCTCACACAGCAGCTGCACGCCGCCATCCCCCACACGAATGTTATGACTCAGGTCCAGCTCCATCAGGCTGGGGCAGGTGCTAAGAACAGCAACAAGATCCCTACAGCAGGC
This sequence comes from Alligator sinensis, assembly GCF_000455745.1. Classification (NCBI taxonomy): domain Eukaryota; kingdom Metazoa; phylum Chordata; order Crocodylia; family Alligatoridae; genus Alligator; species Alligator sinensis. The sequence goes on along the minus strand of NW_005843146.1, from coordinate 162,912 downwards.
GGGTGTGAGACCACACCACTGCAACCTGCAAGAGAGAGAAGCACAGAGCAAAGTGATCAGGGCATGAATGGACCAGTAGGGCTCTGATAGGCAGCCCCACCCACAAGCCCTGGTCAATCAGCATGGACAATGGGACAGAAGTCCCGCCTCCTGCCCTGGCCCAGGAGCCATCCCTTGGCCAAGGAGAAAGCAGAGCTTCCTGCTAAGCCTCAATGTCTGTGCTGCACCTCAATCAACAGAGAAGGGCCCAGCCCCAAACCTCTGCTCCCAGTGAATCATGAATGAGGGGTGGGGCAAGCATTTTAGGCCTTGCCCTTGGACTTTCCCTTTGGCCAAGGCAGCAATGGCAAGAGGCTGTTGTGCACAGACAGGAGACCCTGTGAGATCACTGCCCTTGGGAGCAGGTTCCCAGGGCTTGCTCCCCAGCCCCGACGGGTAATAATCAGGGATCAGAAATTCTCAGGTTTTATATATACACATATACATGGCTTTGTAGAGGGGAGGTCATGAATAACAAACCTGGTGTCCTTTTATGACTAGGTAACTAACAACCTGGACTTGGTACAGGAGGTGGACATCATCTACCTAGATTTCAGCAAGACCTTTGATACTGTTTCCCATGAAATCCTCTCAGTGAAGTTGGAGAGTACTGGCCTAGACCAGGCTACAGTGAGGTGGGTTGGGAACTGGTTCAGCGGCCAATCCCAACAAGTCATAATTGATGGGGTGACCTCATCCTGGAAGGCCATCTCCAGTGGTGCATCCCAGAGGTCAGTGCTCAGACCTGTGCTCTTTAATATCTTTATTAATGACTCTGGATGAGGGAGTGAAAAGTGCAATGATTAAGTTTGCAGATGATACCAAACTATGGGGACAAGCGGGTACATCAGAGGACAGGTCAAGGATTCAGGAAGACCTTGACAGGCTGGTCCTATGGGCTGAACAAAACCATATGAGGTTCAACAGGGACAAATGCTGGGTCCTTCATCTGGGTAGAATGAACCCTCACCATACCTATACAATGGGTAGTGGTCCACTGACTGGCACTGTATCCGAAAGGGACCTGGGGGTGTCAATCAAGGAAGGATGAATACGAGCCACCAGTGTGACGAAGTCACCAACAGAGCAAATAGGACTTTGGTGTGCATCAGTAGGTGTGTCACCAACAGATCCAGAGAGGTGCTTCTCCCCCTCTATTTGGTGTGAGGCCACAGCTGGAGTACTGTGTCCAATTCTGGGCACCACACTTCAAGAAGGATGTGTACAAGCTCAAAAGGATGCCGAGAAGGGTCACCCTCATGATCAAGGGCCTGTGGATGAGGAAAGACTTTGGGATTTGGGTTTATTCAGCCTGAGCAAAAGAATGCTGAGAGGTGACTTGATAGCCGCCTACAAATATGTCAAGGGAGAACCCCAGGATCTTAGGAGAATAACTTTTCAGAAAACTCCCCATCCTTCCCCCCTGGACCAATGGACACAAGTTAGTCAAGGAAAAGTTTCAGCTGGCCATAAGGAAAAAACTTCTTTTCCATACGAGTAATTAGAATCTGGAACACACTTCCAGCAGAGGTGGTGCAGTCACCATCTCTGGTGGTCTTTAAGAGGAATCTGGACAAAAACCTTGCTGAGCTCGTTTGAGCCCAGTTACCTCCTGCCCATGGCAGGGGACCAGACTTGATGATCTTACAGGTCCCTTCCTGTCCTTCTTTCTATGAGTCTATGATTATATATATATAGATATATAGATATAGATATATATATACATACAGGCAACCCATACTTAGCGCTCTTAATTGGTTCTGGAAAAACTGAGCGCTAAGCAAAACAGTGTTAAGCGAAACACATTTCCCCATAAAATGTAATGTAAACAAGTATAACTGGTTCTGCATCACCTGTCAGCCCAGACCCTCACTCCTGCAGCCCTGCCCTGGGCCCAACCTGCAAAGCAATACGCGGGCTCCATCAGGGAAGGCACCGGCTCCTCTCGGCCTCATTGTTCTGCCACCGCGATGGCCCCTGCTGGCCAGCACCTGCCCACCACCAGCACACCTGTGTGCAGCCTCAGCCATCCTGCCCATCGGGCCTGAATCAGGGATCCACCCACTAAGGGATTTAGTGAGAAGGCCGTGGGGCTCGGGCCACTACGAGAGAAGCAGTGGGGCCACCCACCCGCCAGTGCCTTGTGCCCCACTTTGCCCAGCAGGGGCTCCCTCCAGGGCACCTGGCACTGGGACTAACTTCCACCACCAAATTGCTACAGGCTTGGGACGGTGTCTGCGCCCCACAGGTGAGTGTGTGACAGGAGCAGAACAGGTGGGGGGCTCTGTGGGCTCAGCCCCACTGTGGCCTGGGGCAGGGGACACTGCACATGTGTCCTTGAGCACTAGCTCGCACCGGCTCAGGCCCCACACTCCTGCTGGCCCTGGACTCAGGCCCTGCACTCCTACTGGCCCACTGACCCAGGCCCCACATTCACACCCCCACCTGCTCCTTCTTGCCACTGTGCTGCTCCTTCCCACCTGCCCACCATGTGCCAGAGTGGATCCTGTGCTCCTGCCACCCCACCCTGGGCTCCGCCAGCCCAGGCTCTGCACTCACACTGCCCGGCCCCCCACCTGCCCTTCTTGCTGCTGCCTCTGCTCCCCGTCCACTCCAGCACCACATGCCAGAGTGGACCCCGGTTCCTACCACCCCACCCTGGGCCTCCACCAGCTGCCACTTACCACTTCCCTCAACACCACTGCCACCGCCACCACTGCTTCTGCCCACACTGAGCATTATAATGCACTGAGCGCTAAGTGAAACAGAAGTCCTAGATTTCAGAAGGGCAGACTTTGGTAACCTCAGAAGTCTAGTTAGAAAGGCCCTTTGCAACCAGCAGCTGCATGATTTAGGAGTTCAGGAATGGTGGTGCTTCCTTAAGGTGGCAATTCTCACTGCTCAAAAAGATGCCATCCTCACACAGTCAAAATGAGGGAAAGGGGCCAAGGCACCCACTTGGCTCAACAGGGATATTAGAGAACTTTTGAAAAAGAAAAAAGAAGCATATATGCAATGGAAAAATGATTCAGCATCCAGAGAGGAATATACTTATATGGCCAGGGTCTGCAGGTATGAGCCATGGAAAGCCAAGGCATGCATGGAGATCAAGCTAGCAGCCGAAATAAAAGACAACAAAAAGTCCTTCCATAGGTACATAGGGAGCAACAAAATATCAAGCTCCACTGTGGGACCCCTATTGAATACTTGGGGTGGGGGGAGGAGGGCAGCCCACAGTTGATCCCCGTGAAAAGGCAGATCTCCTAAATACGTACTTCACATCAATATTCCTGAAATCAGATGGGAACTGGTCACCTGTCCAGAGACCCAGGAAATATGGGGAAGACAATAGTCCACATGAAATCAGTTCTGAACAGGTGAGGGTACTCTTAGAACATATGGATGTTTTCAAGTCTGCTTGGCCAGATGACCTGCATCCAAGAGTCCTGAACAAACTGGCTGAGCTCATAGTGGGGCATCTGGTGAAGCTGTTCAAAAAGTTGTGGAACTTGGGATTGGTCCCAAATGACTGGAAGAGGGCTAATGTGGTATCCATCTTTAAGAAAGGGAAGAGGGCTGACCCTTCAAACTACAGACCTTTCAGTCTGACTTTGGTCCTGGGAAAAACCCTTGAAAAAATTGTGAAGAAGGCCATCAACAACAAGCTAGCAACTGGTGCGGTATTAAGAAGCAACCAGCATGGCTTTACTGAGGGTAGGTCCTGCCTAACAAACCTGGTGTCCTTTTATGACCAAGTAACTAGCCAGCTGGACAAGGGACATGTGGTTCGCATCGTTTACCTAGATTTCAGCAAGGCCTTTGATACTGTTTCCCATGAGATTCTCTCAATTAAGCTGGAGGGTACTGGCCTAGACCAGTCTACAGTGAGGGGAGTTAGCAAATGACTGAGAGACCGATCCCAAAGAGATGTAATAGATGGGATGGACTCATCCTGGAGGGCTGTCTCCAGTGGTGTCCCCCAGGGATCAGTGCTTGCGCCCGTGCTCTTTAACATCTTTATCAATGACTTGGATGAAGGAGTGGAAAGCATAGTAATTATGTTTGTGGATGACACCAAACTGTGGGGTAATGAGGACACATCTAAGGATAGGGTAAAGATCCAGGATGACCTTGACAGACTGGTCCTATGGGCTGAATTCAATTGGATGAGGTTCACGGGGGCACAGAAGGGAATTGGCGAGTATTTATTCACCAAGGCGCCCCCGGGGGTTACAAGAAATAATGGCCACAAGCTAGCAGAGAGCAGATTTAGATTGGACATTAGGAAGAACTTCTTCACAGTTCGAGTGGCCA
>NW_005843146.1:157808-158460 GCF_000455745.1 Alligator sinensis | reverse complement strand
TGCTTATGCAGGGGGTCGGACTCGATGATCTATTGAGGTCCCTTCCGACCTAGTACGGACTGGTCAGACTCACCAGAGTTTGGTTCCCAATACCATTGGGTGCATGAGCCAAGCTCTGGCATGCCAGGACTGGTCCTATGCCACTGGGGAGTCCCCAGTTGGCACAGGGCCAGTTTGGGCCATCAAGAGCCAAGCACTGGAGACTGAACTGGCGCTGCACCATTGGGGGTCCCCCACATGGCAAAAGGGCAGGTCTGGGTAAGCCCATTGGAGGTGCATTGGGGGAGAATGGGGCATCACATCCCCCACCCACCAGATTTCTGCAGGGCATGGGACTGCAGCCTGGTCAGACCTTCAGACTCAGTATTGCCACAACTAGGAGTCACCACCACCCCCTTGGCTGGGCAGAGCCCCCAGCCCCAGCTGATAACTCTGCCCCAAGGGCACCCAGCCCAATGGGCAGGGGCACAGCGCATGCATCCTCCCTCCCTGAGCCACCACCTCAATCTCAGCATTGTGGGGAGCAGGGCACAGGGCTGCAGCTCAACCAGATCCAATGACAGCTGCATAGAGTTGTGCTTCCCACTCTGCCCCTCCACACTGCCTATTCTCCCCCCCCCCCCCCCCAAACCCCCCCCCTCTAACTTTTCTT
>NW_005843146.1:153595-157754 GCF_000455745.1 Alligator sinensis | reverse complement strand
GGGGGGGGGGGGGGGGAAGGGGGGGGGAGTGTGTGTGTGTGTGTGTGTGTGTGTGTGTGTGTGTGTGTTGCAACACAATTTTGGGTCTGGGGCTGTATGGAAGGAGACCATGGTATGGCTCTCTAAGTAAGTCAACCAAGTGAACTTTGAATGACCTCACCACACTTAGATGACATCAAGCACCTAAGATCAGTGCCAAGAGCACAGTTTGGTGATGAGTGCAGAGCTCAGAGAAGAGCCACATGCACCATCTGTATAAAAGGTATGTGTGGGTGGAGCTTAGGAGGTATGTGGGGCTTGCCTGTGCCTCTGGTGTGTGCATGACCGGCGTGTGCATGTGGTGTCATGATGTTCTATGAGTGTGCTGGCATGTGACAGAGAGTGACTTGGATACCTGGTGATTTGATATTGAGACAGAGAGTGCAGGGGTACAATTGGACCTGTCAAAGGTGAAGAGCAAGGACAAGTAAGGTGTTCTGTGGACGAGTACCACTGAATACTCCAGAGGCTCAAAATTCTCCTGCATTTGCTCCCCATCAACGGACTCCACAGTGGAGGCAATCAGGGTTGTCTCCCCAGAACTTTCCCCCTCCAGGTGCATCTAATGCTTGTGGCAATGGCCCTTTGCCCCATAGCTATAATCAACCCTACCTCCCTTCTCTGCTCCTGTCCTTTATTAGCGATAAGTTCCCTAGTTTATCCAGTGGAAGATAAGCCACTGCCTGTCCGGCATGGACCTGCGAGGCAGATTGCCTTCAGGAACCCAGTGACTGCAGCAGCCCAAGTCTAATAAAGATTCCCTTCCTCTTCTTGAATAAAGTTGATATTGTCTTGGATTTGATAGCGTAAGGAGTGTAGATAGATAGAAAACGATAGATAGTTAGATTGTATAAAGAGTGTGTTATTATTATGTGTGCGTGTTGTGAATTCTACTTGCTTACACGTTACTTATTAGTAAGTTAATAAACTACTGGTATTTATTTAATTTAATTAATTATGTTGGCATGCTTACTAATCAAATCTCGGTGTTAATTACCGGGAGGGTCAGGTGGTGATTAGATATGAATGGTGCCAAACGCTAGCTATCTCCAGGGCTAAAAACCACCCTCCTCCTTAGCAACTGGACTGAGGAGTCAGCCACTCTTTAGGTGATCCTGATTAATTGACTGGACGCTAATTCAGGTCCCCCACTAACAGTTTTGGCATCCCTGGGTGGGCTTTGATGAGTTTAGCTAATTTGGTAATTAACCGGAATGGATCAATTAGTGGGGAGTTATTTTGGCGGGAAAGATTTCTGTCTTGGTCTCTGTGTATTATATTGTGAGTCAGTCCTGCCAGTCTTGTTAATCCAGTCAATCAGTGTCAAGACAGCGCCGGCATTGCAAAGAGTAAAAGTCTGCTTACCAACAGGACTGTGCAGGTGCAGAGAGATATCAAGGACTACATTGCCAACTGGATGGAGAAGACCCAGAAGAAAAGTCTTGAAGCTAAGAAGAGTGACATAATCGGCTCTGCAGCGCCATCTAGTATGGCCCTGCAACCCATAATAGCAATGAACAGAGCTGAGAGTAAACTGAAAAAGGAAGCGAAGAAACTATGTATTGGCACATGTGACAGCATGGAGGATTTTGAGCAGTGGATACTAGAAAAAGATCATTCTAAAAAATAGATGGATCTGCCCAGCAGATCAATGTACTGCGTGGGAAAAAGAAGAATTAGGAAGTGATGCCCACACTTATAAAATATTTTGTAATATGTTTTGTGCCTGGAAGGAAAGAAAATCTAGAATTAAGAAGGCCATCAAAAAGGCAGCCGTAATAGGATTAATGGGGGTAACCAAGGAATGATTTAAGACTCACTAAAGCAACAAGCAACAAGGATAAATGGACTCAGAGAAGAACATAGTCACGAAGCCAAGAGATTGCGAGCTCAGATAAACAAACTCCTACAGGACACTACCAATGATGCTACAGAAGTAGGAGAGCTTCATTCACATATTGAGAATATTGAACTAGATAATGTGAATGCTGAGTGTCTGCAATGGTAACGCAAGACAGTAGATGTCCAAACAGCATTTAGGGTTCTCAGTCAAGAGTCCCAAATGATTGCTGGGGATCATACAGCTTGCCATCGAATGATCACAGAATTACAGGAACAGTTGCAAATTAATAAAGGGTATCATATTTTAAAAGTACAGCCTCCATCCCACACCTGGAAAGGCTATGAATCAGATACAGAATTCTCCAGTGAAGATGAAATAAGACCATGACATTGTCATTGGAACAAGACAAGGGATTCAAGACCCAGTACTTCCGAGGAATTGCAAGAATCCATAGACTCAACGAAGACCTACCACATGAAGACTATTGCATCTCAACCATCTAGACAAAGACAACCTTATGCACCAATGGCACCCATCAAAAGTACCTTGGTGGAGACTTCAGGACTTCACGTGTGTGTGCACATGTGCACACATGTGCGTGTGACACCTGCTGCCACCAATCGCCCTCCTGTTCCACCCAACCCCAAGCAGTTCCTTGCAGACCGGAACTCTGCTAGCCTACAAGGGGAAACCTGCAGTTTCCTGCTTCAGTGGGGAATATCCTGGTTTTTCTCCTTTAAAAGGGGTAAATTAGAAGTGCATCTATACATCGGTCCCATATCACATCAGCACTAATATAAGGAAAATTCACATTATCAGCAATCAGCTTTTTTGGCTGATGTGGCTGATAATGTCACTGCTGTGAAATGCTGCGTGCATGCACAGCCACAGCACAGCATGCAGGCAGCCAGGAGCGCAGCCCAGCAGCATACAGAGCAGCATCCAACTGATAAGTCTGTTGTGGGGGAAGGGGCAGAGGGAGGGAAGGGGCATGGGGGGGTGGAGACTGAGGCTCCTGCAATGAGAGAAGTGGGGCTGGGGCAGGTGATGTACAACTGGGGTGGGGAGGGTGGGGCGTGGGAGAGAGCCATGGATTGTCCAGAAGGCACGGGGTGGGGGGCGGCTCCTACCGTGCCCCCAGATCTGTGTGCCCCCAGATCTGTGTGCGGGGAGGGGTCAGCTGTCACTGCAGCCTGGGGCTGGGGCTGGGGCTGTGTCAAGCTTCTCCCAGCAGAGGGTTCAGGCCAGGGCTGTGCTCAGGGTGGACAGTGGCAGCACTGGGAGGCAAGTTATAGGGGAGGTTGCAGCCACCCTAAAATTCGCCATAGCCCACCCCTCACATGCCCTAAGTACAGCCTGGCCCAGCCCCACTGCTGGGATGAGCCTGGTGCAGACCTGGCCTTAGCCTGTAGCAGCTGCCCACCCTTGCCCCATGCACAAGTCCAGGGGCACATGCCCTCCATGCCCTCCCAGTGTGTGTGCAGTGGCAGGGGATGCTCCCCACTATGCCCCCTGGATGAGCCGCAGCTCTGTCGTGTACTCCACCTCTGCCCCAGCCATCCCCACTCCTTCCCTCACTGCTGGGGCCTCAACCTGCTCCACCATGCCTCTTCCCTCCCTACATGCCTCTTCCCCCACAACAGACTTACCAGCCAGACACTGCTCTCCAAGCTTCAGGGCCACATATCAGCAATCAGATCAGTATTGTCCAATATGGCTTGCTAAAAATTGGCCATTGGTATTAGGCCAAAAAATCTCTATCAGTACACCCCTGGGGAAAATTCCATGTTTTTCCATGGGAAACCCAAAACCCAGATCCTTGGGAATAACAATTGGAGGGCTTATTCATTCATCTATTTTCTGGAACCCCCCTGCAGTGCCTGGGCTCCAGAGGAGCTGCCATTCAGCTGAGCACAAGACTGAGGCACTGGGGTGTTATAAACCCAAGGAACTCAAGGCCCTCCCACCATACTGCCGTCTACTCCTGACGGGCAGCTTTCCCCATGGCCTCATAGGACTTGTGACATGACTCAGATATTCATAGATTTCATAGACATTAGGGCTGGAAGGGACCTCGGAAGATCATCGAGTCCAGCCCCCTGCCCAAGGGCAGGAAGTCAGCTGGGGTCATAGGATCCCAGCAAGATAAGCATCCAGTTTGCTCTTGAAGGTGTTCAATGTAGGCGCTTGAACCACCTCCGGTGGCAGGCTGTTCCAGACCTTGGGGGCTAGGACAGTAAAGAAATTCTTCCTTATGTCCAGCCTGAAACGATCTTG
>NW_005843146.1:144968-150595 GCF_000455745.1 Alligator sinensis | reverse complement strand
TGTCATTGGTGCCCACATGAATTAGGAGCATGGGATAGTGGTCTGTGGGTTTGAGGAGCTCTGGGATCCTCTCTGCAATGTCCCGGATGTGGGCCCCTGGGAAGCAGCAGACTTCCCGGGCTAAGGGGTCGGGGCGGCCCCCTCCATCTCCCTCAGAAGGGAGTCTCCCACAACAAACACCTTACGTTTTGTCTTGGGGAGAGCAGGGACGGGAGCTGCAGTTGGGCCCATGTTGCCTGCGGGAGCCGGCAACTCAGCAGGCTCTGCTCGAGTGGCAAGAGGTGCATATCTGTTGCTCAACTCCAGCGGGGCAGAGGCCTTGGTGCGGCAGGCCTTAGGGACCTTGACCACCGTGGTCCATGCCCCTGGCTGGACAGAGTGGGAGGTCCCGGAGTCCTCCCTTGGCCTGGAGGGAGACTGTGGTCTACCCTCTGCCTCCCGGGGGAGAAGGGCCTGGCAGAAGGAGTCTATCTCCTGCTCGCAGTCCCTGATGGCACGCAGTCTCTGGACTGTGGCCTGGAGCTCCTCCAGCTGGCGCGCCAGAGACCCCAAAAGGGAGCAGACCCCACAAGGGGAGGTCACCATGCTCCCAGGCCCCAGAGCCTGGAAAAGGGACAGGCAGCCCCCACAGCCGAGAGCCAGGGGCTCTGTCTGGGTGGCCATCTCTGAGGTGCCGGGGGGGGGAGGTCCTGCCTCTCAGGAGTCCAAGAGCAGTTACAGTGAAATGAGCCTGGGGCAGCCTCACTTATGTCCATGGCTATGCGTGTGCCTATAGGAACATGTCTGACAGAGTCAGCTCAGGCCAATAGGAGGCCCTTGACACACTAGGCATGGGCCACTCACGTTCACGGCCCCTGCCACATCCTTTTCATTCATTTCAGATGGACAAGTCAGCTGAAAGCAAACCAATAGATATGACCTTTCTCACTAGAAATGGTGTGTTGGGGGTGTGCATGTGCATCCAGCTATGTATGTATGTCTGTCCCTGTGCAACTGAATGTGGACATGTGTATGGTGGTGTGGGGGAGTGTGGGTGGAGGAGTGGGAGGCACTGGAATGTGCATTGTAGCAATGCTAATTACCCTTTAATTTGCATGTTATATTTTTTTTCCAGAAGAATCCCAAGATACCACATAAAAAACAGCGTTTTAGGGGGTGTTATACAATTTTATGTGTAGTCCTACCCTTTCTGAGGCCTGGTGTGGTTGTGGCAGGCAGAGCAGAGACAGCACAGAGACCAGCCATGGCTCCCCTCCTGCCCTCTGGATCTCGCCTGCAGCAGGTGTGTGGTAGCAGAACTGCTGGAAATGGGAACTGTGCTCTCTGGAAAATGCTGCTTGCCATTGCATACTTTTTCATTGAAGTTCTGACATTTTCTGACTAGCTCCAATGAGGAGCTGGACTCAGCAGATGCCAGAGCCGGTCCTCTGAGCTGTCAAATCTGCTATGCACTTGGGGGAAGGAGATCTGTGGAGCTGCCAGTGCTGGGCAGTGCAAAGGGGCTTGCTGGTGGACAGTTCTGGTTGCCCTGGCTCTGTGGAAGGCTGACCACCAAAGAAGATGCGATTCTTTTGCACTGCTGGTAGAACATGTGGCTGTAACTGCATTGTCACACCTGTGTCTGGCAGTTGCAGCATTGCTGGCAAGGCCATTGCTCTCTAGCATAGGCTGTCTCAGAGAAGCTCATCCACCCTGAGCCCTGCCAAGCAGCTGCTTGCCCCAGTCCTACAAGAGAAGTGTGGCTGCAAATCTCTGGAGACGGAGTGAAGCATGGTCCACAGCAATGATCCAATTATAGAAACCTTTGTCAGAGAGGACCAAGCTGAGCCCTGGCCTGGCCCTGCCAAATCCAAACACCAGATTAGCCTTCTTTTAAAGGCCTTACCAGTAACAATAGCTGGTACAGCAAGAGGGGTGGAGACCTAAGAGTGGAAGAAGAAAGCAAGGGAAAACAAAGGAAAGGGTGATTGGCACAGAAAGAAAGGGGAAAAAATAACCCCCTCCTCAGCTATCACCTCACCACTGAGTGAGCATGAAAGAGATGAAATGTGGATAAGTGCCTGTGAATTACATAGATGTGCACAGGATTCACAAACTGTGGTGACAGGTACTTAAAATTCCCTAAGGTCTGAATACCTAAGGCACTTTTACATGTGCTCCGGGGGTGGGAGGCAGTGCCTTCTTTACAGCGGCTCATGTATCAGCATCCCTGCACTTAAAAATGGCAGCAGGGATGCCTGAACTAAAACACAGGGATGCTGATATACGAAACGCAGGAGGCTGCTGGAGTGCAGGAATTGCCACACTCTAACAGAGTTGATTAATAGAGTCTGCTCCAATGCGCTGGAACTCCACTGCTTCAGAGAAGTCTCCGTGCTCACGTATAGGCACCCTATGTTTTCTTGCCAGCCTTCTGCAAGCATACAGATCTCCTTTCTAACTACTGCTCCTTTGAGTTAATTGAGTTAAACATCACAGAAAGGCCAGGCTGACATAAACTGACCACACACACATTTCAGCTGATTCTCAGCAACTGTAAACTGTTGTAGGACCACTGAAATGAGGGAGCTTGGAGACAACTTACTCCAAGTGAGAATCTGCCCCATTGACTGTGCATGCAAACCCAGTTCTAAGAGATGAGACCATTCTCTACCATCATTACACCAGACCTGGGACAGCTAGATTCCTGCTCTGCTGTAGGACTCCTGTGGTAGCATCAGGGAGCGTGGGGTTTTAAAAGGAACAAAGTTTCTTACCATAGTCTTTTCACTTTACAGTGTGGGTCTTTCAGTGCTTGACACAGCAGGTAAATAGGCGAGTGAGTCTCCTGTTCCCTACAAAGAGAGAACAGAACTGTTTGGATTCTCTACCAACAGACTTCAGTTCATTTCTTCAGCTTTCCAAACCCATCTTGGATGACGTGATCATATCTTACATGTAACCTAGTCTACAGTTTCAATCCACTGCACATCATCTAAAGCAGAATGTACCTAGCAAACATCTCCAATGCTTTTTTCCTTTTTGTGTTAACCAACTGTTTTATTGTTTTTGGAGATACAGTAGAAATCAGCACTTTTACTGAATCATGAATGTGGATTTTAATTTAGCCACAAAATCTAAAGGTTTGGATTTTAGCTGTCATGTTAGATTTGGAAGCAATCAATAGTGTGTAACATGTCAGGATATTTGAGGCATCCTAAGTTGTCTCAAAGCTGGTGACACATCATGTGGGGAAGCATGAAAAGCCTGAGGTAGAGGCTTTTAAGAGTTAGAGGCCCTTAATCGAGAATGAAACTCATCAGGAAACGAAAGACCAAGGTGTTGCCTCTCCCTGTGGTGGAAGCTGGGTGGGAATAAGAAGTGAAGCCAGCTGCTCTGCAGTAGTGGACCATGAGAAGGAGCAAGGCCCAGGGAGGCAGCCTTGTGTCTTGGTGTTGCTTAAGAGGACCCAGGAATGTAAAAGGAGTCCAGCAGGGACTCAATGCTTCATCCTAGACTGAATGAAAGTTTCTTCAGTGGAGTTTGGGTTGTTTGGGATGTCCCATGAGTGCTGCTGGAGAACACCAGAGAGAAAACCTCAGTCTCACTGCCTAGACTGAAGAGTGAGACAGGACAGGTGTCTCGAAGGGAAGGAGGAAGTGGAGCACGTGGCAGTAGCCCTGGGGACTTCACCTGATTTGTTTGGGACTCCCTGGTCATTGTCCCCTCGGAAGGAGCGGGGCTGCGAGATCGAAGTGTAAGAAGCAGAGCCCTGAGACAGAGGGAGCAGCTCCAGGCAGGGAAGACTGAGGCTCAGAGCCTGCGGTGCCATGTCCAGCCGTGTGGACTGGGCTGAGTGAACTGCACTTTGTCACACAGTGGGGAACATAGCTAGCAGGGTAAGCAGGAAAGAAGGACAGACGGGTATTTGGGTTAGGGAAGTGGATAGAAGTGATGCATTCCTTCATTTTCAGGAAGCAATGAGGTAGCTAAAGCAGACCCAGCCCATCTTCCTGCAGCTCCTGGACTGCCCACACATCCAGGGGAAGGCAGGGCTGGAGATGAAGGGGCTGATTCTCCAGAGCAGATGTGCAGCCACCAAGCCTGGTAGGGATCCTGTGCAAGGAAATAGTCTGGCACCATGTGTACCAAGTAGGAAAAGATGTGGGGTAAGGAAACCCGAGACTCAGCTATGGGTGACTAGGTCTCTGCAGGGACAGGACACTATGAAAGGTTTTGCCTTTATCTGCAATAAGACAAGAAAGCTCCTATGTCAGTAGAAGACAAGAGCAGCTGCAAAGGTTTCAGCTATCATCAAACCATGGATGTGAGGTGCATGTTTCTGGAAAAGAGAAGACTGACAGCAGGGTCCAGACCCTATTTAATCTATTAAGCATGTAAGAGGATTTAGGTGCTCAAGTGTGATCCTATTCCACTCTGCTCAAGTCCCTGAACAATTCGTCAGACAAATTTTGTGTAGGTCTTGCTTTTACTCAGGTTTGTTCATGATTACATCTTAAAGCCAAGCAAATGGCATACTGGCAAAGCAGATGTGTTAATGAATTTTCAAGGACATAGAGTGGACTAAGATCAGAGCTGAGGGTCCGAGTCCACTAAGATGATTAAAAGGCAGAAGAGGACCTAGTTAATGCTGCACCTGGCCAGCCCCCCAGAAATGAACTCAACAAGACTTGCACTTGAAGGAAGAAGCACAGAGGAGAAGCTGGCAGTCCCATACTCAAAAGACACTTTCCCCATTTCCACACGGCTGCTCCTGGAAGCATCTGGGGACCCGTGGCTGACAGTTATTCTAGGATCCCTCCACACCAGCCCCTGCACTGTGGAGTGGTGAAGCAGCACCTCAGCTGGGAGGGGGCTTTATATTTACATGTTGCTGAAGGGGTCCACAATGCAAGTGCTAAAAATTCATCATAAGACGTCGAGTGGGTAAAGTAACTAGTAGGGTGAAAGTGGTAGACTTCAGGAAAGCTGATTTCAATGAACTCAGGCATTTAGTCAAGGACGCACTGCAGAGTAAGAGTTTTGAAGAGATGGGAGCCCAGGAAGGGTGGCTGTGCCTTAAAGAAATGATCCTTCAGGAACAGAGGGAGACAATCCTGATGCGAGGAAAAAGGGGGAAAGGGGCCAAGAGGCTTCCTTGGCTGACCAGAGAAATCCAGAGCAGCCTACGGGCAAAAAGGGGAGCATATAAAAAGTGGAAACGGGGAGAGATTACTAAAGAGGAGTATGCCTCCTCTGCTCGCGCTTGTAGGGAGGCAGTTAGACGGGCCAAAGCTACCATGGAGCTGAGGATGGCATCCCAAGTAAAGGATAACAAAAAATTGTTTTTTAGATATATAGGGAGTAAAAGGAAGGCCCAGGGAGGAATAGGACCTCTACTCAATGGGCAGAAGCAATTGGTGACAGACAGGGGGGACAAGGCTGAACTCCTCAATTAGTTCTTCGCCTCAGTGTTCCTAAGTGAGGGGCAGGACAAGTCTCTCACGGGTTGTAGAGAGGCAGCAGCAAGGTGCCAGACTGCCATGCGTAGACCCCGAGATGGTGCAGAGGCACTTCAAGGAACTGGATGCCTTTAAGTCGGCAGGCCCGGATGAGCTCCATCCGAGGGTGCTGAAGGCACTGGCTGA
>NW_005843146.1:143709-144246 GCF_000455745.1 Alligator sinensis | reverse complement strand
ACCTACTGCCTAGGAAATGACCTGCTGGGTGGCACGGAAGTGGAAAGGGATCTTGGAGTCCTAGTGGACTCCAAGATGAACATGAGTCGGCAGTGTGACGAAGTCATCAGAAAAGCTAATGGCACTTTATCGTGCATCAGCAGATGCATGACGAACAGATCCAAGGAGGTGATACTTCCCCTCTATCGGGCGCTGGTCAGACCGCAGTTGGAGTACTGCGAGCAATTCTGGGCACCGCACTTCAAGAGGGATGTGGATAACCTGGAGAGGGTCCAGAGAAGGGCCACTCGTATGGTTAAGGGCTTGCAGGCCAAGCCCTATGAGGAGAGAGTAGAGAACCTGGACCTTTTCAGCCTCCGCAAGAGAAGGTTGAGAGGCGACCTTGTGGCTGCCTATAAGTTCATCATGGGGGCACAGATGGGAATTGGTGAGGTTTTATTCACCAAGGTGCCCCCGGGGGTTACAAGAAATAATGGCCACAAGCTAGCAGAGAGCAGATTTAGACTGGACATTAGGAAGAACTTCTTCACAGTTCGA
>NW_005843146.1:133187-143689 GCF_000455745.1 Alligator sinensis | reverse complement strand
TGCCTATGCAGGGGGTCGGACTCGATGATCTATTGAGGTCCCTTCCGACCCTAACATCTATGAATCTATGAAATAACGGCAGAATTTACATGTCTGTCCATAGGCTCAGTATCATAGAGTTCATTCCCGTGATAGCAGCCCACAGCCATGGTAATAGGCATATATTCAAATATTTCTGTCATGTGTGTTCATTATCTTGAACTGAAACATTTCAGATTCTTTGTCACCAGAACAAGACTAGCTGCATTAATAACTGATAAGAATGACCTTACATCTAAAATGTAATTCCCATTTGCTGGAGAACAATAAAGATATAACAGCTACTTCCAGAGAGATTCACATGCAAGAGGAATCAGAACTCGTGACAGAGGTGATATCTTTTATTAGACCAACTAGACATTTGCAAAAATATCTTTATTTTCAAGCTTTCAGGCACACACACGCTTCTTCAGGCATAGGAGAATGCAAAGATTGTAACATTTCTCCTAGGTGGAAATGAAAATTCACATGCAAGAGAACATTTAGGCCATATCCTACTACAAACAAACTACCTTGGACTAAGCTCAGTTGGAACAGTTTGACAAGCTGTGTCTGTCATAGAGACAGCTGTTTTCATAGAGTCATAGATTATAGAGTTGGAAGAGACTCAATGGATCATCAAGTCTGACCTCCTGCCCCTGGCAGGAAAGAGGACCAAAGTCAGATGACCCCAGCCAGGTGATTGTCAAGCCTCCTCCTGAAGATCTTCAAGTTAGGTGACAGCACCACCTCTCTTGGAAGCCCATTCCAGATTCTGGCCACCCTTACTGTAAAAAATGTCTTCCTAATGTCTAACCTAAATCTACTCTCCACTAGTTTGCACCTGTTATTCCTAGTTACTCCCTGGGGTGCTCTGGTAAACAGTGCATGCCCAATTCCCTGCTGTCCTCCCCTGATAAACTTGTAGGCAGCTACAAAGTCACTCCTCAGCTCTTTTGTAAAGACTGAAGAGATCCAGATCCCTCAACCTTTCCTCGTAGGGTCTTTTACAGAGACCACTAATCGTGCAAGTGGCCCTCCTCTGAACCCTCTCCAGATCCTCTGTGTATCTTGAAGTGCGGCACCCAAAACTGGACACAGTACTCCAACTGCAGCCTGACCAATGCTGCATAGAGGGGGAGCATCACCTCCCTCGATCTGTTGGTCATGCATCTGCTAATACACGACAAGGTGCGATTGGCTTTGTTGATGGCCTTGTTACACTCCTGGCTCATGTTCATCTTGGAGTCAGCTATCACTCCAAGATCTCTCTCAGCCTCTGAGCTGCTGAGAAGGACAGCCCCCAACCTGTAGGTGTGCTGGGGATTCCTCCTTCCTAGGTGGAGTACCTTACATTTATCTTTGTTTAATTGCATCCTATTTCTCTCTGCCCATTGATCTAACCTGTCCAAGTCGGCCTGAATCTGCTCCCTGCCTCCGGTGTATTAACTTTGCCCCATAACTTGGTATCATGTGTGAACTTGGAGAGGGTGCTCTCCACACCCTCATCCAAATCACTGATGCAGATGCTAAACAAATATGACAATACTGCATTATATTGATCACTCAGTAGCACATGCATATTCTAGCTATTGAAGTAATTTGTTTTTAAGGGTGGGGGGAGGGGGATCAGTGCATGCCTTTTTTGCCTCCAATATCCCTGCAATGATGTTATGGACACTCCAGCACATCCCATGGTCCTGTGTGAAACAGCAAGTTTGATAAACTTCATACATATACTGACAGTTTGAAGAACAATTAATTTCTTATTCCTCCAAATGCTGCTTCCCAGGTTTTGGGCAGAAGTAGCACATCCTTTTGAAGCCTTAATCATTAACTACAGTTATTTTTTACAATGGACCATTTTAAAGCTCATGAAATCTGGGGTGGGGAGGAGAGAAGGGGGAGAGGAAGACAATGTTTCAGGGATTAAATTAAGTTTCTTAAGAAATTGTGTAACAATTTTTGAAGCCCAGGTAATACTCACAGAGGTGGCTGCTTTGGGGATCTTGAAACATCTTCATCTGGGGCTTCATATCTGAAGTCGCAAAATTGCAGAAGAAGTGAATCTAATCTGTGGCAGTTTTTTAAACAGAATGCAAGTACCTCTTGATCCATTTGGGTAAATGCATGAGAACTTAAATTCACTGCTCTTAAATGACTCAGTGCACTTTGCACAAAATTTTCTTCTTGAATTTCATACAAACAGTGAAATTCCTCAAGCTGATGAAACGCTTTAACCTGAGCTCCTAAACCTGACTTCTGCCAATGAGATTTCAGAGACAAGTCAGGTGTTTGGGGCTTTGCTTCAAACCATTTCAGTAATTCTGGTTTAATTTTCAATGAAATTTTGCAGCTCAGTTTTTTCTCAACGTCCTTCATTCTCTCTTCATTTAAGAGACCAAACAGAAATCTCACTGTTAGCATTAAATGATTCATAGATTTCCCATAGTTGGCTAACAAAGTTGTCACAGCTTGCATGTCATTTCCTGAGCCTTTGCCTACTGCTGCTGCTTCTTCATAGGCGGCGGAAGCAGGGGTGCTAACAGAGCCGCGAGCAGCTTGTCGGGGGGGCGTGGGGTGGGGCATGGCTCCTGCTGCTACATGCACCCCCGAAGGCATGGGGGACACGTGCCCCTGGATCTGCGCTGGGGGAGTCAGGCTGCTACGTCGGGCTGGGGCTGCGTTGGGCTCTTCCCGGCTGGGCGGGAGCTGGGCTAGGCTCCGCCTGGGGTGGGCAGCAGTGGCACTGGGAGCAGGGCTATGGTGGGGGCTGCAGCTACTCAAAAATTTGCCCCTTGGATCCCCCTTCCCAGCGCTGCAGCCACCTGCCCCAAGTGCAGCCTGGCCCAATGCCAGCTGGGAAGAGCCCAGCACAGCCCTAGCCCCAGCCTGCAGCGGCAGCCTGCCTCCCCTCATGCAAATCTGGGGGCACACGCCCCCCATGCCCTCCCTGGGTGCGTGCAGTGGTAGGAGCTGCTTCCCCCTCCCTGTGCTCCCCGGATGAGCTGCTTGCAGCTGTGTCCCACGCCCGATTTGGAGGGGCTGAGTGCACTCACTTGCACGCGTGCGCTCAGTGCCTCCTAATAATTTTTTCCCCTTCTGCGTATGTGCTTCTTCTTTCACAGCATAAAACAGAGCTGCAAAAAACTCTTGAAAAGACAGGTGGATGAAGCTGTAGAGGCATTCACAGTCAGTGCTTTTTTGAAAGAGGTTCTCATTCAGAAAGAGGGAGTCACCTGTTTCTAAGCCATGCTTCTGGAGTTCCTCTGCCCCGAACAGGATTTTCTGCCTGCAGACCCCATCTGCAGCCAAGGAGCAAAGTCCTTTCAAGTTAGTTTGCAGGAGTTGCTTTGACTTGCTTCTTGGGTCCTTCAGTAAATTGAAAAGGTAGAGCAGGTACACTCCTGTGACTGTTGTCGAAGTCTGTGCAAGATCTTCACCTTCATGCATCTGCTGCTTGATGACAGTGCAGACGATCCAACAGACAACGGGGACAAAGCACATGGTGAGGAGCATTTCATTTCTTTTTACAAAATTAAAGGCTTTTCTTGCTTTCCCTTTATCCCCAAAATATTTGTCAAAGTATTCTCTCCTCTCGGTTTCTGAAAACCCCAGGATTTCAGCGTAGCGCTCATTGTGCAAGCACTTAGCGTTCATTGTGCAAGCACTGCCTGAGCTCCTCCAAAGCAGCTGGTCTTGTAGTAATGAGTAAGGAGCATTTCTCAAGGACTTTTTTCCAGACTAAACTGCTCAGCACGATTTCCATTGGTTTCTTCTCCCAGGGATCAGAGCACAGATTCTCTTCTGGCTGATCCAAGGAAAACCTCAGTTCATCAAAGCCATCGATTATGAACAGGAGTCTCTCTGGATTCACCAACATTGCTTCAATCGGTGCACGTTGATCAGGGCAATTCCTTAGGATCAAATTTGCCACACTTCCCTGCTCAGTGTCAAAGTTAACTTCCCTACAGTTGATGTAGAAAACATAATCAAATGCCTCGTTGTAAAGCTTTCCAGTCGCCCAGTCAAACATGATCTTTTTTGCTGTCAGTGTTTTCCCAATCCCTGCAGCTCCCAGCAACACAACGATTCGTTGAGTTTTCCCTTTTTCATCAGCTGCAAATAAGTCACCGATGGTGATGGATCTCTTTTGCTCAGACATGATTTCTGCATGTCTCTGTCCCGAGGCCATTATTTCATGTTCTCTTTCCTTTCTGGCACGTGTTTCCTCTACAATAATCAGCTTGGTGTATCTGCTGTTTAGAATTACATTCTCACCAAGAAGAGAGTTCCTGTCTTTTATTACTCCGTACTTGTCCTGTACGTGTTCAGTGTACTTCTCCCTGTAACCTGGGTTAGAGACATGAAGCATTAGATATCCTGAGGTAGAAGTTCAGGGGAAATAACACTCTTAATTAACGCTGCAGTGAAGCTGTTTTAACAAGAATAAATGGTACCCACTAGCTGGAAGTCCTGTCGTCTTCTTTCTGTAACACCCACCCATGTACACTGGGCTGTGCATCGTGTTTTTGTGCATGTGTTCTGATATGGGTAAGATGGCCCCTGTTGTTTTGGCCATGTGCCCAGCACATGGCAAGCTGGGGCCTGGATCTGGGGCAAATATCTAGAACCCTCTGGCCTCATTGGGCAGAGGAAGCAGAGGATCCTTCAGGAAGATTGGTGGGGAGAAGGACTAAACTGTGTCCCTCCCAGGTTGGAGAAGGTTTGGGTGATGTCACTCCAGGTATATAAGAATCATTCACTAAGGTCCTCTCTCTCTTTCTCCTGGGGCTGGGAGCTGCTCCCAGTGGGGGGTCTCCCCCTATCTTCACTGGAGAGGCAAGCAAACACTATTTAAGGGGAAAGCCTCAGGTAGAGGGAGAACAAGTCTATTTTGGAGTTTGAGACTCCTATTCCTATTTCCTCCCTCTTCCCCCCCCACCTTTTTTTATTAAATGGATTAATGCCATGTGGGTATTAATCTCTGAAGCAAACTGCCCAGGAATGGGTCCTGGCAGTTGCTGTCTACAAGGGCCTGGCCCCCTCTGACTTGAAATTGTATCCTCGAAGCATGGGCTACAGCTGAGACCAGGTGTCCAGGTCACAGACATAGGCCTGGGCCTTTTTTTCTCCTGTTTCTGCAGCTCTGGTCTTTCAGCCTAGCTGTGTGGCTGAACCCCAGCTATTCAGGCTTCAGTACAGTATAAGGATTGGGACTAGGACTGTAAGGGTGCAACATGCGGTCTGGAGCCACAGTTAACCCACCAAGGCCACCAGGCACAAGTGAGAATCACCCTAAAGCATCACAGGGAGTAATTACCCGAGTAATTTATTTAGTGTATGCCAGGTGGTCTGGGTGGGGCTCAAGCCAAGGTAAAATATACTTAGACCCCAAAATTGAACCCCGTCCTTGTTGCTGCAGACTGGTGCCTGGCAGAAGGGTTACATTTATATCAGCAGTCCCATTGGATTTAGGATGCAGGTAAAATGGTTGGTTTGAACTCTCTGGGCATATCCACACATGCAGGCACATGTGCTTGCAACAGCTCAAATACGAGTAGGGCAAGTTTGTGCCAGAGATGTTTGCCTCTGCATATGTGCCTGAACATGGACTTTGGTGTGGGACAAGTTGTACTGCTTGGGGCAAACTGACCCTGTCCAGAACCCTTGCTGTTCTGCTTCCTGCCCCATGCTGTCCCTGGGACAGTGCTCTAGGGCATAGGGGGGCTCTAAGCCTGGCTCTGGTGGCCTCTCCTATCTGGAGCACCCCGCCTCCCACCCCAGCACCCCTTTCTCACATAGCCCTGCTCCTACCTCCACCTCTCCCCACAGCCCATCACACCCCACAAGTGGCTCCTGGGACCAGGACCCTCCCCCCACAAGGCTGGGGCCACATAAACCAGCACAGTGTGGGCACAGGGCAGGGTTGCAGTGTGACAGTTGCCCCTGCAGCCACAACTCCTACCAGCAGGTCCCATCCTATCCTATGTGGCCAGCTGGCCATGCAGGGTGTGGGGTTTCGGGAGTGGTATAGGTCTTGTGCAGGGTTTGAGATTTGTAGCTGGGTATGTGGGGTTTGTGGGGGAACTGTGGGTGTGGGGGGGCTGTTCAGGAGGGGTGGGTCCCCTGTCCCCCCACAGGGAGCAGCCCCCCCTGCACAGCTCACAGACTGCTACCCCCACAGGGCCCATAGCTCCCCCACACGGGGTCCACAGCTCCCCCTGCCACAGCAGCAGTGGCCACTGGGTGCTCAGGGCCTGCTGCTGCCAGAGCCCCCTGCAGTGTGGCACGGCCCTGGCCTCCTCAGACCCAGTCCTGTCTGTGCTGCTTGTCCCAGGCCCAGCCCAGCCCAGCCCAGCCCAGGGCTGTGCACCTTTGGATAGCACCAGGCCACTCAGGCTTTCACCCAGGGCCTGGTACAACTCGTACAGGCCACACATCGTGTCACACCAGCCCAGGTCCTGCCTTCACATGCCCCATGTGCTGTTGGGCTGGGCCAGGTCTGTAGAGGCAGGACCCAGCCCAGCACAACGCAACATGTAGCCCCCCTGCAAGCAATTCCAGGCTCTGGGTGACAGCCTGAGTGGCTCAGTGCTGCCTGAAGTCACACAGCCCCTTTCCAGGCTGGGCCGGGCTGCAACAAGTGGCACAGGTGGCACAAGGTCTCAGGTGGCTGGAGTCATGCTGCAACACAAGGAGCTCTAGCAGTAGTGGGTCCTGAGCAGGCCATATCTAGCTCACGGGACATACATTGCTGACCCCTGCTTAGGCTACAAAGTAAGAAGGAATGTAACAGGGAGTTCGGAAATTTTGGAGAATCTACTGAAAGTGGAGGGGGCCTGATTCATGTTCTCACAAAGATTGATAGATTCATAGATGTTAGGGTTGGAAGGGACCTCAATAGGTCATCAAGTCCGACCCCCTGGCCTGAGCAGGAAAGAGCGCTGGGGTTGGATGACCCCAGCTAGATGCTTGTCTAGTCTCCTCTTGAAGATTCCCAAGTTAGGGGAGAGAACCACCTCTCTTGGAAGCCCATTCTAGACTCTGGCAACTCTTACTATGAAGAAGTTCTTTATAATATCCACCCTAAATCTGCTCTCTGTCAATTTGTGGCCATTGTTCCTAGTTACTCCAGGGAGTGCCCTAGTAAATAGAGCATCTCCTGTTCCCTGCTGCCCTCCCCTGATGAATTTATGGGCATCCACAAGATCACCTCTCAGCTTTCTCTTGTGAAGGCTGAAGAGATGTAGGTCCCTCAGTCTCTCCTTGTAGGGCCTTACCTGCAGGCCTCTGACCATACGAGTGACCTCCTCTGAACCCTCTCCAGATTCTCCACATCCCTCTTGAAGTACGGCACCCAAAACTGGACTCAGTACTCCAACTGCAGTCTGACCAATGCCGCATAGAGGGAAAGTATCACTTCCCTGGACCTGTTCATCATGCATCTGCTGATGCATGATAAAGTGTGGTTAGTCTTGATGATCACTTTGTCATATGGACTTAGTCACATGATTCATGTTCTCCTGGAATGCCTCCATCTGGACTGAGAGAACCTCTTCTGGGTTCTGAAAAGACTATGGTTTCAGGTGTGCTATTCACTACTCCTATTAGCTAGTCAAACCCTTGGCAGCTCTAGAGTAACTGCCAATCGGTGATAACAGTCCTGTTGCAATGTCACGTACCTTCTTCTCTTCTTCCAAGGGTTTGATCAGGGCCCAAAGCTGGAAAAGAAATAGCATGTGAGTATTGGAGTTACAGAACTGAAGAGAAAGTGTTGCCCATGGAGGGAAGTGAGAGAAGTGTTTCATTCAGGGTTTTCTACAGCTAGAAAAAGCCTAAAGCTCAGAGGCAGAGATTCCTTTGGAGTTAGGGAGTACAAGGCAATCTGCTGTCAGGAAGTGGCCCAACAATGCTTGTGGTTTTACCATGATGGGCCCCGCCACCAAAAGCAGCTCTGTTCCTACAGATGGGGCCAGATTCCCACAGGAGCTCAGCACAGGAAGGGCTGTTGCAATCCAGCCCTTGTTTAGCACTTTGGAGCCAAGTAGCTTTGAAAATGGGGCCCCATATGCATGTCTCACTGCCTAGTCTCCCTCTTTATTGCATCCATAAGGTTCACATGGGAGCCCCAAAAAACAGCATTGGTGACACTGGGCAGCAATTTGAGGTTGGATTTGCTGTTGTTTGAGAGCTGAACAAAAGTCTTAGCTGCTGACAGAGTAGACAACAATAAATTAATTAAAGATGAGACTGAGGAACATAGCTGTGGATTGATGAACGTAGCGTGCCAGTTTTCTTAACTTTACATTTCCAAGCTGAAAGACCAGCAGATGGCCAATTCCAGAGTTGTTGTCATAAGGGTAAAGTGATTCTGCCTCCAGAATACTCTAGAAGACCATTTCCAGAGTATTTGAGGGATTTGATGACAAATCAGAACAACAAGCATTACCAGAACCTTAAAATAAGCATTTGATCATATAACAGTCCATTGCCTTTTGCATCCGTGGGAGCACAAGTAGCAAATTTGAGAGGTCCAGGTCCTTACTGCTTTAGAGTTCATGGACAAATTTATCATCGCATGTCACACATGCATCCGAATGAAGGTGAGCAAAGATCACTGTGACGAGATGTATGACTCATTGAATCCAAATGCACTGTGCATGGAAAATGATCAATGTCTGAAGGAATATCTGAAGGAGTTTAGAGGGGATACACTTGGAAATGTTGATGGATGCCTGTTGTATAGAAGAAAACTAGGCAGAACAGCTCAAGTTGGTAATTACACTGTGGAAAACAGAAACGTGGTACCCTATAACAAGTAGCCTATTTTTGCCCGTCATTTTTTATGGGTTTTTACGTTAGTGTATTGAGAAAAGCCCAAAGACTTTTGCAATGTTGTTGTTGAGCTCATTTGGGCAGATTCTTGTTGCATTACTGTGTACCCAGTGGGAGTTTTGACTGTGGAGTCAGCATCCCACAAGAAATGTATTTTGATCTGTAGCTCAGGAAGTAGCACAATGCTAGTTTTTGCGTACATCTTTTGTTCCTATTGCTACTTTCCTGCTACCAGAAGACTCAAAGGGACATGAGCCTGTAGACATAAAATAGGAGACAGGAAAACAAGAAGCAAACCTGCTGTGCTGCTCTCTAAACTCCTTCAGAAACTATTGAAGTTGAACTTTCTTTACAAAATGGAAATCCAGATCCCCTCAAGCACACAAACATAGGAATGGCCTGAGGGTATCAGACTCAGGCTCCAGTTTGTTCATCATCCTATCTCTGACAGGGCTCAAGACTAAAATTTTCACAACAAAGTACAGGAAACCATACAGAGCAATGGGTTACTGCATACAGACCAATTGGGTTACTCTGCCATCATGAAAGCATGAAGTTTATATCTTTCTTCAAAATCCAAATATTTTTGTTTGCTATACACACACCTAATCTCTCTGGGAGTGTTGTAGTGGTATTACCTAGCCATGAGTTTCACAAATTAATTATACCTTGGTTAAAAAAGTTTGGGAGGAGGTTGGATAAGATTCCCCAAAGGTTTGTCTGGGGTCCAGTGCTATTTTGCATCTTCATTAACAATTTGAAGGATGGAACTGAGTGCATGTTTGGCACACTTGCACATGACAACCAGTTTCATGTAGCTGAAGATGCTCTGTAGTGAAGTTATTAAATCACTTTAATAAATAGTCTGTAATGAATCAGATGAAATTCAACAAGTACAACTGCAAAGTTCTGCACTTATGATGGAAAAAATGCATGCATAAACAGAGCCTGGGAGGTGACTGCAGTGTCCCAGAGAAGGACCTGGGGGGTTACTGTGAACCGGAAGCTAAATACGAGCCAGAAGTGTGCATTTGTTGGGGCAGGTTGGGGGCAGGGGGGAGGAAAACAACAAAAACAGCTTTAGGAGGAGTCTTATATTAGGAGGAGTATAACTTGCCAATCAAGAGAAGTGATCCTTCACTCTATTCAGCACTGGTGAGGCCTCACCTGAAGTGCTGTGTCCAGTTTTGGGCCCTAACACTTCACGAATCATAGAATTACAAACGGGGGTGAAAGAGACCCAGGAGGTCATCTAGTCCAACTCCCTCTTCAAAAGTGGTCCACCCTCAGCAATATCATTCCAGCCAAAGCTTGCCTACATGGGTCTTAAAAACCTCCAAGGATGGAGCTGCCACCACCTCTCTAGGTAACCTTTTCCAGTGTTTTACTACCCTCCTTGTGAGAAAATTCTTCCTAATATCTAATCTAAACTTCCATTGCTGCAACTTGAGACCACTGCTCCTTGTTTTATCATCTGTCATCACTGAAAACAGTCCAGCTCCATCCTCTTTGCAACTGCCCTTCAGGTATTTGAAGGCTGCTATTAAATCTCCTCCCAGACTTCTCTTTGCTGACTAAATAGCCCAGTTCCCTCAGCCTCTTCTCACAAGTCATGCACCACAGCCCTTTAATCCTTTGTGCTGCCT
>NW_005843146.1:129290-133168 GCF_000455745.1 Alligator sinensis | reverse complement strand
TCTTTCTGTATAGCTGGTGCCCAAAACTGGACACAGTACTCCAAACGTAGTCTCACAAGTGTAGAATAGAGGGAAAGAATCACTTCCCTTGATCTGCTGGCGACACTCCTAATAACGAAGAGGGAGGACCCAGGCAACTATAGGAGGTAAGCAGTGTACATTGGCAAAAGAATAGGTTTGGGACTATTTAGAAAAGCTGGATGTGTTCAGTCCATGAGGCAGGATAGGATGCATTTGAGGGTGCTGAGGGGGTTGGCTGATGTGATTGCAGAGCAACTGGCCATTATATTTGAACAGTGGCAGTGCATAGGGCAATGCGCTCTCACACTCTGAGAGCACCGGTGCACCCCCTGACCAGCTGAGCTTGCCACTTTGGTGATGGGCAGGGGGGGCAGGCAGGCACATCGGTGCGCCCTCTGCAAGCACTGGCCAGGGAGTGGAGCACCATGGCACTCCCAGAAGTGGCTGCAGCCCCCCGACTAAGTTGGCACCAGTCACCCATGACCTGTGTGCTGCTGTATTGCCCTCCCAGCAGATGTCAGGGTGATTGAAGTCCCCCATGAGAACCAGGGCCTGTGATCAGCAGGGATCTGGGTTTTCTATTTCCCATGGAAAAATGGAGAAAACCATGGATTCCCTGTTTTTATCAGAGAAAACATGGATTTTTCTTTTTAGCAGAGAAATGCATGGATTCTCCGCTTTTGCAAAGAGCTCTTGCAGACTGGCACAGCTCCAGCCTGCAAGAGGGATTGCAAAAAGGATGGCAGACCCCCAGCCCTGGCCAGAGGGGCAGGGAGAGTGGGGGGGGGCAGGGCCTGACTCAGGCTCAGACTCGCCCTTCGCCCCTGGAGCATAGAGGTAAGTGGGGCTGTAGGGCAGGGCTGGGGAAGATGGTTGAGGGCTGAGGGAGTGGGGGGTGCTGCTGGCCCCAGGCAGCACATCACAGCTGGGAGCAGGGCTAGGGGGTAAGGGCAGGGGTGCTCCTCTGCTGGGGGGCTTTGTGGGCAAGCGATGCGGGGCACAGTGTCATGGTGCCTGCCACGTGCGAGCCACACACACACCGCCCGGCTGCCTACCCAGGAGAGGGAGGCTGGCATGAGGCCGGAGCACAGCTCCATGGCTCCCCCGCCCCTCGCCGTGGCTGCACATGTAGTCACCTTGTGCTACATTGATTCATTCCCATCAACTAGTACTTGTTGTGTATGACTCCAGAGCCAGTTCCCCAGCCATCAGACCATGAGAGGGTCGAGGCCGCAGTTCTCCAGCTTAACCATGAGGATGTCATCAGGATTTGAATCACCAAATCGAATCAATGTCCCCCGAATCGGCCAAATCCAAAGCAAATACTAGCTGCTTCGCACAAGCCTAATGCCCACTGCTGATTCCATCACACTGCAGACAACCCCAGGGAGGGAGCTACAGGCTGCCTTTACTTCCCTAGGCCATCAGAGAAGCAAGAGAGGAGTGGGGCAGGTCAAAGGATCTGGCCCACGCTGGACATCTCTGCTGTATCTTTGACTTCCTGCTAGGATCTAGAGTTTGCTTTTCTTGCCATCAGCCTCTTATTTCTCCTTCAGGGTTTGTGGTTGCTGCGCTGGGGCACATCTCTGGGCAAGACTCACAGGCATCGCATTAACTCTAGGTTTCTTACCTTTCTGTCTTTCCTCTTGCAGTCGGGCAGCGGCGTACCTGAGATTGACCCGAATGAACACTTCAATGGTTACATCCACTGCAGCATCTGCCCCATAGAAATCCATGAGGAGGTTCTTAGTATTTATCCTGTTGGCATTCTCCAGCTGCCCTCGTGGGATCCTGCCCTTTCCCCCAGGGTCAGAATGTGATAAATCATCCTTAAACCTGTCGAAGTCTTCTTGCGAAAGGTCTTCAAGGGCTCGTAAGAGAAAGTTATGGATTCTATTTCTTTGATTTTCCATCACTGCATATGGAAATGAACCTAAAAGAAAATGTAAAATTAAACCAAATTTTGCTGAACAGATCCTCACCCTAAACTTTATTTGTGGAGCAGTAGCCAAACTCTTTACAGAATCTCTCTCAGGCTCTAACTAACTACTCTAAGGGACCACCTCCCCCTTCCCAACCTCTGTAGTCTAAACAAAGGAGTGCCTCTAAATGATAACTTTTCTTACTACCTTACCAGCACTTAATGGGAGTACTCAAAAGTAGTCAATATTGTGGCTTCCTACCTGATCTTTGAAGTTATTGGATACTAACTGCCCCTGAATCACTCAAGGATATTGCTTATAGGCACATTACTGCCGTGAGCCAAAAGGGCAGTAGATTTTCATCCTAGAAAGTTCTGAAATTATGACTTCTGCTCCCAGAGCAGCACAGTTTTCTTCAAGACATGTTAGTAAAAGAACAAGTCTTTCAACACAGCCAAGGATTGTGGTAGGGTGTCAGAACTTTTTAAGAAGAGGCAAATGGGAGCACAGGGATTTTTAAATAGTCAGAATTTGAATACCTCACTCACACTTCAACCAGGCACATCTAAATAATTTGATTTAGTACAGTGAACCTCCACCAGGGTGCTGTGGCACCCTGGGGTGCGTTAAGATCTTTTCAAGCGTGCCATGGGCCTACATAATATCTTTGTGCTGTTATCTTGTGACTCATGCTTGCAAATCTAAACCCAGGCATTTCAAACAGGAACCCATAGTGTTAAAACATTGTGACTTGTAATGGTGTTTCTCAGTTCTGTACAACAGAATAATCGAACATGGTTTTGGTATGACCGTCTGCTACTGAACCTGGGATTAAAGAAATTTGAATGTATTCCTCCTATTCTTGTCAGTATCTATGACAAAATTTTTGTGGTATCTTGTATCTCCCATAGTGTTTTATTCTTTAAACCTCTACCTGAAATTCATATCAAGAGAAAAGAGCAAACATCACTTTATTTTTATAACTATCTAAAATATGCATGTGGATATGCATACATACACAGGCATAGATAAGTGTGTGTGTGTGTGTGTGTGTGTGTGTGTGTATCTGTGTGTGTGTGTGTAAACATATATTTACACACACAAACCACCGATGTATATGTGTCTCTGTAAATTTATGTATACACATTGTAAGTAAAATATCCAAACCCTGTTTTGTTATTCAATGAACACATCCAAGATGCAGGATAAGAGGATAAGTGCATGCATAGCATAATAATAATAACTATTCTCCAACTATTTGGGTTGGTCTAATAAAAGATATCAAATTCACCCAAGGAACCTTGTCTACCTATGTCCTTAGATAGACCAACATGGCTACAACCTAAACCCCTGCAACATGGAAGATATT
The DNA here is from genome assembly GCF_000455745.1 of Alligator sinensis. Taxonomy (NCBI): domain Eukaryota; kingdom Metazoa; phylum Chordata; order Crocodylia; family Alligatoridae; genus Alligator; species Alligator sinensis. The sequence continues at coordinate 129,856 of NW_005843146.1, read as the reverse complement.
GAATTCAGCCATCTGAAATGGAAACTGTACAACATGAAAAAGAAAAAAGCCAAACTCTACAGTGACATATATTTTCTAAGCCTTTGCAAGAAACACAACTTCATTCCCCGAGGACTGAACATCTACAATCCCCTGACTACTACACACAACTCCAAATATGCTTCCCAGCTATGCAGAAGAACTTCAGAGAAAATTAGAACTTATCTACTTCACCTACTCTACTCCAAAAGAGACCAACTCAGGAAGGAAATCACCATATACTACAACAACTTAAAAGATAGAAATCCATGCATGTTACCTGACAATATACAGGATACAAAGAGACTACGAAAAACTTTCTACAGCATTCATCCTACATAAAAAGAAGAAATGGAACAAATTACTCCAAGAACAAGCTCCCCAGCCACAAAACAACCATCAGAGGAACAACACCAACACCGTACAACATTCCAACCTCAGACTCGATTAAACTGAAAGCAGCAGCCAACCCACAAATATTATCAATCTCTCCACACACACACTTACCAAAACTGAAAAATCTGTCCTTTCTAAAGGCCTAAATTTCT
>NW_005843146.1:124952-126858 GCF_000455745.1 Alligator sinensis | reverse complement strand
TGTAGGACAGAAACAGGGTAAAAGGTAGAGCAGTATCATGGAAATATCAGAGGAATATCAGAGGAATCCCATAGAGCAAACCAGTATAGCTAATGGTAGCCTTTTGATCTCGCATCTGAGTTACTGGAAGCTAAATATCTAGTCGGATCTCTAGTAGCTTACTCACACACATCATCCAGAGGTGGTTGGAGTTTTCCTCTGGAGGCAGGGCACTCTTGGAGCATGCGGTGATGAGGAGAGAGCCAGGTTCAGATTCACCTGGGTGACCGCATGGCTAAAAACCTCCTTCTTCCTGGACTGAGCCTTTAAATAACCTTTCTGACCTCAGCAGCCCAGTCCAATTGAAGCTGCCAGTGCTGGCCACAAGCCAACCAATTTAAAAAGCATCACTGGCTACCTGGGTCGGTGAGCAGGGCTTTCCGCGCCCCCCCAGGTGACCAGAGAATCCACCTCCCAGGCACCAGGCTTTTGTCATGTGGGCAGGGAGGAAGATCCCCCTCCCTGAGGAATTCAACACCAGCCTCTCACGCTGGCAGAGACAGATCTCTGGAGAGGGACACAGACAGTGACATTTCTGCCACACACCAACTGCTGAAACTTCCTTAGCCTGACAAAGGTTTTTTGAACCCGAAAGCTTGCTTAATAACTATTCTCCAACTATTTGGGTTGGTCTAATAAAAGATATCAAATTCACACAAGGAACCTTGTCTGCATAGCATATGGAAGCACGTTGGACTAAATACTACTTGAGTTTCACATGCCTACATGGCACTTACATAGCCATGAAATGGGAATTTTTGGCACCTCTGCAATTTGGTTTCTTTTTCCACCTGTGGCAGAATGGGTTCTCCATGCTCACCTACTTGCTAGAAGCAGAATGCAGGCAGAGGGCCCTGTCCTGTTTCAGCTCAATAGCCTGGGGCCTGGGGCCCTTGCCTGTCAGGCCACAGACCTGGGCGTGCAGAGAGTAGTAAGACCTGGGCCCACTGCATGCAGAGAGTAGTAAGACCCGAATCTCTAACTTCTCTGCAATGTGCCTTAACTACCAGAAAACAAATTAAGTGTTGCGTGAACTGCTTTCCATCCCTCCCCTTGGAGGACAGCCCACTGCACTTTACATGTAGTATTCATTGCATAAAATGGAAGGAAAGCAGTGGGGTCATTTCAGCCTACTGAGATAGGGGCCCAGGTTAAAACGCATGCCCCATTCTTTCTGTGGCACCATCCATTTCAGTGAACAACCTTCCTGATGACTGGATCTTTTTCTGTTGTTCACACTTAACATTTTCTCCAGAGAAAGGCTTCCGAGTACTCCACAGGGTGTCCAGCCTGAAGCCTGGTAGCTACAGCACCTTCCTGGGAAGCAGGTTTAGACTCCCTCTGTGTAAAGAGGCCCTTAAATGTAGGTGTCCAGCTCCCTAGGTAAGTCGCCTAATTACTAAGCTATTGAGAAAACCTGGGAGGTTCCTCATTTCCAGAAGGCAGCTCTGCATTGGGTCCTAATCTGCATTGGGTCACGGCTGCTAGTTCTGGCTCTTCTGTGACTAACGCCTTTGGCAAATGTTAATTTTAGCTGGCTCTTGGAACTCTTACCCCTTGGATTGTCTGTACATTAAGACCAGAAACTCATTGTAAGCACTCCTTATGCAGCTCAGTGATATCACTGCAGAGTAGGATTATGTCTCACCCCTAGTACCCATCTCATGTTGCACTAAGGTGCAGCTTCTCTAGGCTACACCTCAATGTGAACATCCCACTTGTTCCCCAGTCCTTTTACTTGTGGCTGCCAATGTTGCCTGACCCAGGGAGCAGGCAGGAAAGGGTTAACCTGCCTGCCCAGCCACCCCCACTGCTGCTGCTTCCTGGAGGAGGCTTATCCTGGCAGGACAGACTGGTTAGCAGGTTA
>NW_005843146.1:120614-124095 GCF_000455745.1 Alligator sinensis | reverse complement strand
TGTAAGGCACTAATGAAATGTGTCAGATCTATTCATTCACAGGTTCAGGAAGCGCTGCCACCCGCTGCAGACGTCCCGTGCCATTCGCTTGAGCCTGGAAACTGGGTATATATCAAGGTTCATCAATGAAAAAACTCACTACAACCCAGATGGAAGGGCCCCTTCCAGGTGCTCCTAACCACTAACACTGCCGTTCGTTGCCAAGGACACCAGACGTAAACTCATGCCTTGCACTGTAAAAAGTTTTCACCTCCATTGGACCCCGAAGCAGCTGAATTCCAACTGGACAGAAAAACTCCACAAGCTGGTAGCGAGCTCAGCGCCTGCCAGCAGAAGAATTCAGGACCAGTGGTGAGCATAGCGCCCACTGACGAAGAGGATTTACCACTACAGAGTGAAGAAGATGTGCCCCCGCGACACCACTACGCCCTCCAGGAAAGGAAAAAGGCCTCCACCTAGTTCCTGGTTCCCGAGATGGGATTGGTTGGTCGTGACTTGGGTAATTCTTAGTTTGCTTGTTTAAATCGTCCTACACATGTCTAAAGACTCAGTAACTGAAGAAAACATGCCACAGAAACTAAAATAAGAGTACTAAAAAAATGTGAGCAGATTGAAAGAAGATATAGAAGGATGCAAAATGAAATAAAGAGACTCATGGGAATAGAAATAGAATAAGATGAAACTTGTAAGTCTCAAAGGGGGGAAATGTGGAAGCAAAGAATGGCTGAGGCCTCAGGGGGGGAGAGAGAAATTCCTTAGATAAGAGGAAGATGACCATTAAAGCTGTCTTGAAGGACACAAAACAGATAGCCCCAAGGTGGGAAAAGCTAGTTTAGGAAACCCTTTGTCTTGAATCTTTAAAAGGTTAATTGCCCTTGCTGTAAGGCAGAGAGTCAGGGGGAATCTTCCCTTTAACGGTCTCTCTCCGATAGCTATCGGAATAAAGTTTCTACCCGACCTGATTCCAAATTCTACAGCGTGTTTTTTCCACGACAATGGGATGGAGACTAATCATGGGTTTTCTTCCCAGCTGTAGGAAAATGGTAAGAAAAATAAACAAAAGCAAAGTGTCCAGATTCTGTATCTGACCCTTACTTCGATGAAGGGCAGAGGCAGGGTGTGTGGGCACAAAGGGTATGGACACACATAACACCTGAATCGTTCCAAGAAAGTCACCAATTGGGAACCAGATCAAAAAGTGTCCCTGGACAAAAGTGTCCCCACATACACTGCTGCAGATGCATTCTCCCACCTTTTAGGGACTGTATTACTTCCAAAAGGCCCCCAGGGGCGGGCAGTACATCCAAGTCATCATACCTTCCTGGGTCAATGCCTGGATTTTCCCCAGGATTTCCCAGGGGGTGGGAAGGGAGACGTGCATTGTGGGAGTATATGTGCAGGGAGTGGGGTGGTGTCAGGTGCTGCAGGCAGGGCTGTATGCCCTCATTTTTGTGGGTCCCAGGGGGCAGGAGGCTTTAGCTTCTCCCCACCACCCCCATGAACTCCCTGGATTTTCCAACCCCTGCCCTGGAAAGTCGCCTTGTCAAGCTCACTTCTCTGCTAGGACTCCTGGGGGCGCAGTCACAGGCTCAACTGTGTGTGTTGGTGGGGGGAGTTTGCAGGTGCTGCTTGCCTCCTGCATCTGGGCCACCACTGCTGCTCTCCACCCAACCCATAGCCCATTCCTCAGGTTTCCTGCATGCCTCACCTGCACAGCCCTTCCTCCTTCTTCAGCCATGGGACAAGCAGTGGCCCCTATGGAAGGGACCCCTTGCCCCCCGGGAGTGCTGAGTGGGAGGAAACAGTTGGGCAGAGGTAGAGGCAGCCCCCTGGCAACTGCAGCTGCCTGGCCTCTAGGGACTGGGCAAAGAAAGCCAGGCAAACTTCACCCTCCCTTTACACTGCCCTCCTGCATCCCACTCTCCACCCTGCACCCCCAACACACATGTGCTTCGCCTGCTGAGATGCCTCAAGGCACCCAGGGCAGCATGAGGGCAAGCACCCCCAGAGGGATCGAGTAGGGGCATGACTCCCAGCCACCAGCCTGGGGCCCTGGGCTGTCACTGCTGTGCCCTGCCCTGCCCACCCAGCCCCGAGCACCCTGCCAAATGGAGATACCCCCAGAGTGGGGGACAGCTCCTTCCCCACTGCTTGGAGCTTAGACTGACCTCCCATGAGCCCTGCCAGCCTCTGATTCCCCCAGTGTCTCCTGCCAGCTCAGGGCTGGCACCTGGGGGAACCTGGAGTTCCCCTGCCTGCTGCAGGGGGGCAGAGCAGGGCAGGAGCAGCCCTGGAGTAAGCTGTTCTCTACGTGCACTTTTGGAAAGGGGTGGTGAGGGTTGCGGAGTTGGAAGGGAGGAAAGTGGGGGCGATGGTGAGGTATTGGGCGGGAAGATTTCTGAGAAGACTGGGGTTATATGGAGGGAGGTGGACGGGGCTCTGGGCGGACAGGCCGGCGAGGTGGTATAAGAGAGGATGGGGTTTTCTGAGGGATAAGGGCTTGGAGGGGTTAGGGTGGTAGGGATTGAGAGAGGCAAAGAGGGTCTTAAGGGGGCACAAAAGATCTCCTCCCATAACCTGGGTACCCTACCCCACCCCCAAAAAAGCCTGGGCCCTTCCCCCAGGGTCCCTAGCAGGAAAGTGAAACTGAGGCAGAAGTTTTCTGCTCCCCCACCCTGCACACTGCAGTCTCTGTGAGCAATAGCTCTCTCAGCAGCCCCATTGCCCTGCATGGATTTTGGAGGGGAGCAGGGCAGTCTGGGATTCCTGGGGGACTGACCAGAGATTGGTCACAGAAAGTTCTGTGTCCGCACATAACCCTGAACCAGTTCACACAGGATGGGGCAAGATGGTACTCTTGAAACGTGCCAGGAAATGTAGACTGGTGTGAAGCAGCCTGCATGTCTAGACTCTTGGGGTTTAAAGCATAGTTAGACGTTCTCAACTTTCCATCTGTCCACACTCACACACCTCTCTCAGCTTTTGGGCCAAGTCACCCCCTGAGTTTCAGGCCACTTTTTCACTACAACTCCTATTCCAGCCCAGGACAGGACTTCTGAAACTGCTTTTGCTTCCTTCAGATACATACAGCGGTCACTGTGGCAGAAATGCCACCGTCGGTGCCCCTCTCCAGAGACCTGTCTCTGCCAGCCTGAGAGGCTGCTGTTGAGTCCCTCAGGGCGGGGATCTCCCACCTGGTCTGCATGACAAAAGCCTGGTGCCTGGGAGGCGATGCTCTGGTCACCTGGGCAGAGGGGGAAAGGCCCGGCCCTGCGCGCGGGCCCAGGTAGCCAGGGATGCTTTGTAGATTGGTCGGCTTGTAGCCAGTATTGGCAGCTTCGATTGGACCGGGCTGCTGAGGTCAGAGAGGTTATTTAAGGGCCTGGTCCAGGAAGAAGGCAGCCATTATCCATGCGGTCATCCAGGTGAATCTGAACCTGGCTCTCTCCTCACCACCGCATGCTCCAAGAGTGCCCTGCCT
>NW_005843146.1:114338-120339 GCF_000455745.1 Alligator sinensis | reverse complement strand
TCCAAGGTGCGCAGAGCCAGAAGTGAGTCCAGAGCCTTGGATGGTGGCAGCGGGAACCCCAGGCTAGCGGGTGTGCTCCAGGTAAGGGGTCGGCCAGACGGGAGGCACCCCAGGGAGGCACTCGGAGCCTGGAAGGTGGGCGGGCGCAGGGAGGTGGGCGGCTCAACGCAGGAGCGCCCCTTACTGGCCCACCACAGTCACATAATGGAATAAATCAAAGCAGGCCAATCTCAGGACTGCTGATCCAAAAGGCAGAACAGGGACAAGAAGTAGAGACAGAAATCAAGGAAAAATGGAGAGAAATTCTGCACCATTAAGTGGTTCGCCGGAAGGTGGTAGAGAGGAAAAAAAACCTGGCAGGTGAGGTTTGAAGATCTAACATCTCTCCTAGTCCTTGGTCTGATAGTTGGTTCCTTAATACTAGGGCACAGGCTTATATGGAAACCTCCCTAGGGACTTAACTATAAACAGAATTATTTTTAAAGTGAATCAGATGGTGCCTAGGGTGTGAACAAGCCTTCATCCTCCATGTCTATCAAGACTTTTACAAAAATGGACTCCACGTCCACAATTCCTCACAACATCTGAAGGACTAAAGAGCAATGGGAGGGTCCTGGCCTGTCCCCCTATAAGAAAAGGCCTCCCCCAGTGAAGTGTTCAAAGGGACTTTTCTAAGTACCTTGTAACCAGTTCTTTCACCACTGAGGGCTGCTTACCTTCTCCCCAAAATGTGCTGCCAGGTGCAGTAGTGTGGGAGCTGATCTTGCCCAAGAAGACCAAGGTATAGGGGCATTGAGTACTTCAGCTTTTTCCTCATCAGATGTCACTAGGTTGCTTCCCCCATTCAGTAAGGGACCTACACTTTCCCTGGTCTTTCTCTTGTTGCTAATAAACTTGTAGAAACCCTTCTTCTTACCCTTCACATCCCTTCCTAGCTGCAACTCCGATTACACTTTGGCCTTCCTGACTTCATCCCTCCATGTCTGAGGCAATATTCATATACACCTCCCTAGTCATCTGTCCAAGCTTCCACTTTTTGTAAGTTTAATTTCTATGTTTAAGCTCACCGAAGCTGGTTGCTTGCCACATTTCCTATTCTTCCTGCATATCAGGATGGTTTGTTCCTGCACCCTCAGTAAGATTTCTTTAAAATACAGCCAAGTCTCCTGGACTCCTTTCCCCATCTGCTGCCTAACTTGCCATCCAGTTCTGTATCTCCCACCAGTTCTTCCCTGTTTGTGAATATACCACCACACTTCACAAAGCCATCAACAGGGTCAACAGTTCATGGAACCCACAAGGGAAACTAACTTGAGAGAAGGGAAATACTGTGAGGGGAGCTGTTGACAAATCCAGCCTTGTGGTCCTGAGGCCAAGCACAGATTGGGGAAGCCTTCCCAGCACTCTGCAGGGTGCCCCATGCTTGCTGTGGGAGAACAGGTGGGCCTGGAGGTGAAGGACTAAAATGAGCAAGGGTTCTGGCCCTGAGAAGGCCTCAGACTGGAAAGACTGGATGTGCGCTGATTGGAACCTGCACAGAAATCCTAGAGTGAGAAGGTCAAACCTCAGGTAGCCAAAGCCATCTTCTGGGTTGACCCTACTTAGGGCCTGAAGCAAGATCAAGCACTTCTCCTCCTCAAGTGACCCTGTGACAGGGGGCAACTCTCAGGGCCGGGTTTCCTGTTGGCCCTCCCACCTGTCTCTATGGGGCTATCTGCCCAGTCTCTCCTGCCACGACTTTGCTGTTCCCATAAATTGGTGGTATAATGAGGGAGGCTGCCTATTCCCTGCCATGATGCCATGGGATGCTATCTGTGACTCCAAGCCTGCGACACCACAGCCCATGCCTCACAGATGGTATCCAGATTCATATTATTCCCTGGTCTGAGACCACAGCAAACCAAGTCCAAAGTCTCCTCACATCCACTCATTCACATTGCCTCGCCTCTCACAGGAGGCCTCTTCCACTCTTCCCCCTCTCACTGGGTCATCTAGCATACCACCCATTACTGGGCCGCACTCCACTGCCCTTGCTCCTCCTTGAGTGGCCCCTCTTGGGCCATCAGGCTTTGCTACTCACATACTGGCCTCGCCACGCAGTCCTTTAGTTCCCGCAAGTTCCCCTACTCTACGTGGTCCAGCCTTGTGCCAACCCCTGGGATAATTCTGCCCCAAGCCCCTCACTGGGCAATTCTATACTACACCCCACCCTGGGGTCTCTGTCTCATGCTTGCAACCAACTGCTCATGGGGCTGGCCTTCAGGCTTACTCAGCATGCCCCTGGGACTGTCCTTCAGGCCTACTCCAACTTCACCCCAACTCTGTGTGGGGTCTCCCAATGCTCTACATACTACCCACGCTGAGGTCTCCGGGATCTGCATCCCTGATGAGCACAGGAGCCTACACGTGGGCATACCTGGCCCCCACTACTCCCCCAGCCCTCAGAATTACCCACTAGATGGTGGGGGCTGGGGTTAAGGCGCCCTGACATGCCTTTCACCGGGGCGGTAACTGGCCCGGCATTTCCTGGGAGCTCCCACGCTGCCAGGAGGCCCACCTGGCCACCCTTGCTGGCAGGGTGCAGTTTTAGGTCATGCCCAGGACCAAGAGCCTCCTGCTCTTCCCTCTAGAGTTTCATACCTCTCAGCCAGGTGATGTTTCTACCTGGGTTGGCAGCAGCAAACTGCAGCCTTTATAGCCTAGTATTCCAAAATGGCTGTCCTCATCAGGCACCTGGTAGCTAGCTGCCTGCCTCTGCCCCTAAAGTGGCAGGCACCCAAAGGTGCACTACCATAGACCTCTTCAGTCAAAGACGCATCTAAACAAAACACTTAGGGCAGGCGTAGACTAAATGAAACATAGGCCCTAAATTGAAGCGGTGGGTTTTTAAAAACGTTGCTTCAATTTAGGGCCAAGTAAACCCCTGCGCTGTACACACACCCAACTTACCTGCCTCTCCAGTGGGGAGGGAGGGCGTGCTCCCAGGCAGCACCTGCCCACAGGCAACCAGCTCCTGGGGGCACCGCAGCCAGGGAGTGAAGCACTGGGCCCCCACTCAGCTCAGGCAGGCAGGCAGGCTCCAGGGGAAAACCCCTCCAAAAACTAGGCTCTCTGCTTTTCTTGGGCAAAGTCTGCCTTCCCAGACTGCTGCCAGGCTGCCTGCAGGGCTTCCTGCACAGCCCCTGAGCTGCATGGAGCCCGGTGCTTCAGTCTGAGGTTGTAGGGGCAGCAAACTAAAACTCCTCAGAAAAGTTTAAGTTTGCCGTGCCACAAGTCATTTAAGGTGCATTACGCTGCTGAATTTCCTACAGCAGCTGGAATTAATGCACAATACACCACCGAGCCGTGCAAACACTGTCACCAGTAAAGCAGTACAAAAGCAGTCAGCCTGCTTTAAAGTGTCATGCACCCAAGCCCCTCATTTCATCTACACATGGGCTTACAGACCCAAACTAACACACCACAGATACCTCCCAGATAACAACCTGTACAACAGGTGAACTGGGACAGCACTAGCACTCACTCCCAGAGGACTCCCTCTCTTTCAGCCAGAATTTGCCTGGAACCTGAAGGCTGGGTGCAGAGTCATGTCACACAGCCTCCATACAACAAAGATTTCAGGAGCATTTTAAAATTCTGTCTTAGGTTGATTATGCTGTGTCCAGACAATGTAACAGATAACAGGTGTAAAGCTGCATGAATTGAAGTGTGCTGGGCATTTTATTCAGTCTTGGCTGTTAATATTTTAATGTGCATAAGGTGCTAATTTTCCAGCATGACATCTGCATTGTACAGTTCATGGAACTGTTTGTTTCTCATTTCCTGGATTCCTCTGCAGCAGCCTGAGCTCGGAGCAAAGGACACTTTTGCTAAGAACATGGTTGGAAGAAGGCGTGTCCCCCGCACCACCTTCATCAGCAAAGCGACCCACATGCAACAACTGTCCATTACTTCCCTATTTGTTTCCCCCCCATCTTATTCCTTGAAAATCCTCCTTGTTCAGCAGCATAAGCAATACATCCCCTGCACCCATGTCTCAGGCTGCCTTTTCTTATCAGTTATTAATAACCATCTCCTTACCATATCAGCCCTTCTGGGCAGAAAGCAGGGCAGAAGGCCCACCAATCACAATCACACACAACATTCAACAACAGCCCAGTATCTAAATTCCCAGAGTGGGCAGCATTTCTTCCTCTGGGAGATGAGTGGAGAGAGGCAGGATCTCTCTCATGGATGCCCTGCACTGGAGATCCAGTAGTCTCTACTCCACACTGAGGCAGTGTCAAGAAAAGGCTGATCCCCTGTTAGGACAATCCAGTGTATGACCTGAACCCCCTAACCTGGCCTACAAGAGCTCACCAAAACTCTCTAAGTGGCCTCTGGTCCAAATAATTGCCCACCTCTGAGTTACACTGTCTGCCACACGCAGCTTCCTGCCGATTCTTGCTTCCCCTTTTCTCATTCTCTTACCCTCAAGAACATCCGCCAGCACATCTGGAAACAACAGGACAGGGCAGAACAGTTTTCTCCTTTCCAGTGTAGCAGCTCATCTGCGTAGCTGCAGATCAGCTAAGAACACCAACAGTGAGCAAACCCCCCACAGGCTGGTGGAAAGTAAAAAGTTTCACTTTCTAAACAGAATCTCCACCCATCACTCTCTACCAGTGTGAACTATGCTTCTCCATTCCTTTTCTCGGCTTTTTCTTCAAAAGTATTCCCTGCTCATTTCCTCTCCTGCAGCTCAGAGAAAGTCTCCTTTCCCCAACTTCTCCATTCCTTAAAAAAAAACACAAATAAAAATCTTTTTTTCCCCCCCTGTATCCAATAAGAAATAGGACAACAGTAAAAAAAACCCCAAAAACCTTAATAGAAGCATTTACTAAGTGGTGAGCTTTTTAAAGCAGTCTCATATCTTTTGGTGTATTTCCTGAACACTTCAAAGCAGTTCCCCATTGGTTTCCTTCACAAGCAGCCAGTTTTGACAAAATGCCCAAATATATATTTAACAGCTTAACTTTTATCACTAAAGTTTGAAAATGTGGGTAGAAGGATTAGCCCAGGTGATTGAGGGGAAGGACACACAGGAGCAGTGCTTTGTTCTGTTATTGCATAGGAAAGAAGACAGCCTTAATACATGTGGGTTCCCAAAAGACTCCAAGCTCCCTCATTATCTGTGACTTCAGGCTGGTCTTCCTGATAAAAGAATGAAAATGTTCTATTTGACTTATATTACTACACTCATAAACAAATAAATCCATATATAACTGTATCTGCTCTGATCCCATTGATCAGGATACAGGATGCAGGACATGGTTTCTTATACTTCTAATACAATCCCAGAACTGTAACCACTTAAATGAAAGAGTCAGACTTAGGCCCTAGTCTGGCTTCCTGCAGTACTGACCTCATGACAAGGAAGGCAGCAGGATCCCTCTTGCCACTGTTGGCTTAGAAATGGTATTTAAGGGTTTGCTTTTTGGGAATTGGCTTATATATTATATATATATATATATGCAGTAGAATGGTTCTGGATGGGAAGCAGGAGTTAACTGATTTCTAAGAGTCGGAGTCACACAGTCACATAATTTCACACAGCCTTGGAAGCAGACAGGCTGTCTAACACCACAAGGCCAAAGACACATATTCTGGAAAACAGGGGAACATGCACCACACTGTTCCATAACAAGACAAAGTGGCACCAGCTAACAAGGCCCCAAAGCAGGGGGAGCTGAGTCCCAGATTTGGGGAACAGACTGAGGTGACAAAGACAGCACAAGTCCGTCCAGACTCCAAAGAGCCCAGTACGCACCAGCAAGGGACAGAGCCTGAACTGATACCATGTGCAGTGCTGCAGCACCACTTTTTATCCACACTGTCGGTCCAGCTCGGCAACACCCAACTGATGACATCAGCCCTGGTCACCACCATGGGGAGTTTAAAATGCACAGATGCTGCCAAAGAGAAGAAGCGGAGGAGATATGGACCTGAGACTGGAAAGAGT